>NC_050175.1:15673132-15678132 GCF_008315115.2 Sander lucioperca
TATTATGGAGCCACAAAGTGCGCATAAGGAGAAGTTCGGGGTGGAAGGATGGGTCCACAAAATGTCAGACTTCAACACCGGAGAGTTTGTTTCGTGTTCCCCTCAACAGTCAATGTTGGTGTCTTTTAACCTGAACCACGATCCGTCCTTAAATGTTTTTTGTTCCTAAACCAACTACACCAAACCTTAACCATAGCGGTGTCAGATTAGAAAAAAAAAATGTTTGTCCTTTCATTTGAAGGGCTTGTTGGGGTCAGAGTGTAAAATAAAGATATGTGGATCTGAACAATGTTTGGCCACTCAACATGCCTTTGTAATAATGACTTTCCACTCAAACAAGTGCAGTTGAAGAACTTACTGTAAAATGTATCTTAATTTTCTGTAAACCAGCTAACTGAAAGAGGTCTCTGCATTCCCTCCTATCATATACATAGCCCTCTATACATTTGCATTTCATCAGAGATGCTAAAGGCCACTTGCAGTGCAGCGTGGGACTCTGTGTCTTATTCAAGGGCATTGCTGGTGAGAACTTTAGAAGTTGTACCAGCATCCTCCAGCTGCCAGCTCACAGCCAGAGTAAACCCCTGTCTGTGGCGGGGATCAACCCAACAACCTTTAGGTTATTAGTCAGCCTCTACATCCAGGCCATCCTAGGGAGAGGTAGTGGGTGGGCGGGTGTGGGATGGATGCCAAATGTGTGTGTGTGTGTGTGTGTGTGTGTGTGTGTGTGTGTGTGTGTGTGTGTGGTTGAGTGGGTGGGGGTGTTGCTTCCCCAGTGTAAGGAGCACACTGCATCTTCCCCGACCACTCTATGACAGGCCTACATACATCACCACCCCCAACACCTCTGTTTCTTTCTCCTCTCCCTCTTCATCATCCCTATTCCCTCTCTCCCTCCCTCCATCCATCCACCTCTCCTCCCACCCTCCCTCTCACCTGCTCCCATCTCTCATGAGTGCTGGTGTCTCTCTCAGCTGCCCACATCTCTCTCTTTTTCTCTCTTTCACCTGCTCGCAGCCCCCCCACACTTCTCGCCAGGCCTCCCTGAGTATCATTTACATCGATGATGCCTCATCATTACCCCTGCCCTACTTTATCTATCACCCAGCAGCTCTGCCATAGGACCTATTCCTGCGCTGTAGGCTTTCTTCCTATAGTCTATCACAGTAGATCTCAACCACTGAAGCAGGGCATGAGAACAACTTTCTGCAAATGCAATTTAAATTGTTTATCAAAACCTTAACCGGACTCACTAAGAGAAGTGGCTACTTACAATGGCCAATACAACTTTATAATGACATACATATATAAACTCTTTAAATATATTTAGATTTTTTTTTTTTACTTCTCTACACATCAGTAGTAATATATTGTACAACAAAAAAGTGACAGATACCTTTGGTTGATGAGGGCTGGATTTGACATTTGGGCAATGAATGAAGGAAAACTGTATGAGCGTTAAAGCATCAGTCATGATTCAACTACAGAACATGTGGCAGGCAGAGACTGTCAGACTCCTGAGCCTGGACCTTTGATGCTCCAATGCACATATTCCTTATGTAACAATTGCTTTTAAGAGGCCTGAAAGATCAGAGCAGAGCTGAGGTCATTTCAACTTGGCAACATTTCCTCAGTGATGAGTAAATCCTTTGGATTAATTTATACTGAATGAACATAAGTCGGTGATTATGAGAGAGTAATACTTTCCCTGCCAATGTATACTTGGACCGAATTATTAAAGTATATATTCCATACAGTGACAGGTTTAGAACATGTTGTGCATTTAATGAGAGTAGTTATGTAATTTAAAAGAAGACATGCCTTTATTTATTAAGGGGAAATTCACCTTTTGCACTCTGTTAGTAGTACAGTTGCACACACATTACACACAGGCCTGAAATATACACACACATGTCTTGCTCAAGGGCACCATGGCAGTGATCTGACACACCAGCTACCAATCCACGCTCCGTATTTGGTCCGTATGCGGACTTGAATCAGCAACCCTCCAGTTCCCAACCCAACTCCCTACGGACTGAGCTACTGCCATTCCATACATTGGCAACATACAGAAATACAAATTTCATCACTTAGCAACAGTATATTAAGTGTAGACTATCTACAGTCTGCTATTTGTGTAGTAAATACACTGTTATGTGTAGAGTGTAAGTCTGTGTATGCATTCTGTAAGTATTAGGTATTCAGGTATACATGCAGTATGTGTATGTAAAAAAAACACATAATATGGGTAGAATAGATCAGAGTCAAATTAATGGGGTTTTGGTACAATTTAAAATGTATTACAATGGTAGACTTTAGTCAGCAAGAGAACATATTCCCCATTTATCTTAAACACTCTTACGTATAAGACTCTAGCTTTAGGTCAATTACACAAATAGGTAATGCTTTATTTTACAGGTCTGTAAACTCCTAAGAATTTCCTTGTAATTTGAAAGGACGTTTCCTGGAAAGAACTGTGTCATTTGGCACAATTTCCTAGTTGTATCTGCGAGAGGCTTAAAGGAATAACGCACCAGCACCGCATCAGTCAGGGAAAAACCATCATACCTCGAGCTACTTAAATAACTGCACGCGTTCACTGACGAATATTGACATACAAATTTCTCCTGGTGAGATTAGTAACATTACCTTGACCTTGGTATATTGATTTTTGCATCTTCTGCTATTATTAAAAGAGGAATGGGATGTCCAGCTTGTATCACTCAACAGCAAAGTGTACTCAGGGAAAGTTGCGTAGGCTCAGCAGGCTAAGGACCTCACCACTAAACGTGTTATGGGTTATGTGTCTGGCTTATGCCCTCTGCATGTCATTCATTCACTTCCCTGTTAAGTTCAATAGTCTATTATTGCAGCAATGACCTGAATAAAAGGAAAATATGCATTGAATAAGCATCCTCATGGTGTAAGCTACTGTACATACTGTACTCACAGGTACAGCAATGGATTCAATTTCAGCCTATGAACTTTGCATCAGGTCATATTTTCCACATTTCTCATATTTCCTGCTGTTCTCCACTGTATTGAACCCATAAACCCATGACCAGAATTGCAGAAAGTCTGGAATGATTGTAATAAACATAAATTAAATTGAATTGAATTGAAATGATTTAAAAAATTACGTGAAAACTTTGAGAAAAGTTAAAAGAGGCAAAAAATTGGCCGAAATTGTAATGAAATGACACACAAAATAAGGAAAATATATGAGTAAAGATAGTCGTTTGTAGCTAAAAGTGTTGGAAAAGTGACAAACTCACTCCACCTCCCGAATTTTTCTTTTTTCTTTTCTCTTCTCTCTGATTCACTTTCTGTTCTTACCTTTGCCCTCATATCTGCTTAAGCCATGAGAGATATCAGATCAGCCTGTGTGTGGATGGAGTGCGCAGGGCTCTCAGGGTTAAGTCCCTCACTGTTGCTTCGCAGCGCTAAACCAAAAGAAATCACGCATGCAAGTGCAGTAGAGGAGGACTTAATAATATGAAAGAAAATTGATTTTCTGGAACGAGATTTCTCCTTTGATAAGGTATTAGCTGGGAGGGGAAAATGTTGTGAATCTTCATTAAGAGCCTCTGATAAGCACTGGGATAATCGCAGGGAGAGGAGGACGAATGAAAAATGAACACAAAGGGAAAAGGAAGAGAGTCATACATTAGGGACAGATAGAGGGAAAGAAAGACACCAAGAGTGAGAGAAAGAGCAGAGAGAGAGAGAACAACCCACTCACCCACACGTATGCACACACTCGAATCAGAGACTTAAGCAGGAGTAGGCCTCCCTTAATAAGAGTGAAAATTGATTTATTTCCACTTCCATAAGACGAGATCTAAAGATGATGAAGGTGAGGATTGGGCTGCAGTTCATTATAGAAAATTAGACTACATTCAAGTTAGCCGTATATCCCTAATATATCTACCCCGGCTTTTTCCAACACTTCTTTACACACACTGAACAAACAGAGGGAGACATTGAGAGAGAGGGAGTAGACAGAACAGGAGCGATGAGGAAAAGAAGGATGTGGTACGTATATAGCTGAGTAAAGCTGAGATAATGAGACAGGAAGACAGAAAAAGCGAGAATGTGGAAATCAAGGAAAGGAATACATACGGACAATAAAAGTAAAGAAGCCAGTAAAAGTAAGGGAGATGAGAGCAGAAGGAGAGAACAGTTTGCCTACAGGCTCTCTCCCACAGCAGTGAGTATTAGTCAGAGCTGAGGTGAGGATAAGAACTGAGTTAGAGGGGATAACAGGCAGATGGACTGACTGCAGAGAGGAGAATTGAATACAGCCTAACCTTAGCTAATACCACTGACTGAATTTATGACAGACCAGCAGAAAACTATAGATCAAATGCAGTAAGGGATCCTTTTATTGAGTCAGAAAAATTGCACCCGCAAGACTAAACAGAGCTGGACTGACAGAACGGAAGTAATAGTTTGGAGCTGAGATTGAAGTGACATGTGACTTTCGTAAAGTTCAGTTCAGAACACTGATCCTGAAAATGAAAAAAATAACCCCTTATTACAGTAACTGCAACAAGTGAGCAGATTTTGGTTTCTCTTGACTGAGTAAATTATTTGTGTGTTTTACTCTATGAGAACCTGAACCTATTGTTGTGCATGGCTGTGTGTGTACATGCCTGTCATCATTAGGAAATCTCTGAACACAGCATTCAGACTGTGATGTCTCTGTTTCTCTCTGTGTTTGTGTGTCTTGCTCTCTGTTTCAGCCTGCAGGCTGCCTGTTAATGTGTGAAAGCAGAAGGTGGAAAAGATCAAACCCAACTGGCCTGAGAATACTACTGACACCTTCTCACTCTCTACCACACATGTCTGTCTGCATGTTTGTGTGCTCTGTGTGTGTATACGCATGAGTGAAAGAGAGAGAGAGAGTAGATTACAGAAAGTAACCAGAAAGAAAATATCACGAAAAAAATAAAGGTAACAATGAGAAAGCAACTTAGAAATATAAACCTTAGAGTAAA
>NC_050175.1:15680632-15693132 GCF_008315115.2 Sander lucioperca
ACCTTTACCCGTCTATTCTATGTATTTATTATAAAAAAGTGGCCCTCAGTTTTGAAAACCAAAACAGCTTGACCTCTCCTCTCTGCCCCCTTCTTCCTTACCTTCCCTCCCTCTTAACTAACTACCTATACAGTAGTATGGGGTTCTTCTCCCTCCCACCTCCACCACCACCACTGCCGGCCCTCCCACTCTGGGTGAGAGCGTATAATTCAGTGTTTAATAAGGGTGGCTATGCGACTCCCCACTTTAGGGAGAGGGGATAAGGAGAGAGGAGAAGGATGAGTAGGGGGGCAGGACTTCACTCTGTCTGCATTCAAAGAGGTGATGCACACCGACCCTGCCCCCCACACACACACACCACTATTTTACTCCCTTGCTGCAGTCGTTAACAGGCCGCCCGCCACACTTTCCTGCTCTCGACCCCAGGCAAGTGTAAGGTTAAACACCTGAATTAAACTCTCTGAGACAGCGTGGGGGACGGGGAGAGGTCTTTTGCATAATAACACAATTTTTACATTTTGTCATTAAGATGTGCTGGTAGAAAGAAACAAGTTAAGCTTGAAATTGGATTTTTTTTTTTTTAACTGATACATGAAAAAGGAAACAAACAAAATGAAAACAGATAAATAATAAAAATCAACTGATTGAGAAATCTAGAATGGGGAAAAAAGTTTAAAAGAATTAAAAGAAGTTAAACAACAACCAACAAAGTTGAGGCGACTAAATGAGAAAGTGTCCAAACACAAAAAGAGGAGTTTTTCAAGGGGCTTTGTTTAAGAAAACAAGTTTACTAGTTGTCCCAATAAAAGAAGGTGCCCTGACATAATTCCTCATTAGGTCCTTTGTTGTACAGAGTGCAGAAAACTGTTTTTGTTGATACTCTATTGGGGTAGAAGAGGTCAGGAGTACATTAGCTGAAATATATCTACTGTCAGAAAGAGAGAGAAAGAGAGAGATATAGAGAAGGAAAGAGAAACCCTGGCAGCAGTGCTGTCTTTTCACCCCTAATTCTTTCCACCTTGTTAGGCACTATGCCGTGGGCCGGGAAAATATAAACACCCTGGCAGGGGAGACAGGGATAGAGGGATAGAGAGAGAGGGGGAGAGGCAGTCATAAGGGTGTGGAGGAATGGTGGGAGGAGAGACAAAATGATTTAAATAAAGGTATGGAGGGGCATAAAATGAAGGGAAGAGAGGCAACTAACCTCATGTGAAAACGTAGGTAAAAAGCAACAGAAGAGGGAAAGCAGTTGTGCGAATGCTCTATATATAGATAAGATAGGGCATCAGGCAGAGAAGAGGCAGACAGAGATGTTTCTATAGATAGAAGCATTGGGAGAAAGATGCTTTGCTTTGTTTCCCATCATCTTACATTTGTCAGAATAACTGTTTTTAAATAAACACATAAAAATGTAAGCGGCAATATCCTGGAAATCATCTAATTTTGAAAGGTCTTTTCTTAAACACTTACCAATGGTATCAATACACATATACTTATAGAGTCACCATGTTTTTGATGCCATCCACACATACTTGGTAAGCTATAATGTGTTTACTCTGCATTATGTTAATTATTGATGACTTCTCCATGCAGTCAACCAAAACCAGGTTTCTCGGTAGCATCAAAAGAGACCTATACATGAACTCGAAGCTTGTATAAGATTTTGTTCTGTAACTGACTCTCTCTCTCCCTCCCTCCCTCCCTCCCTCCCTCTCTCATTCTCTTTCTGGGCCACCCGTTGTTGCCCCCTGGTCGTGTGCTGGTTGTCGTGCAGACTTCGGCAGTATCGGCGTGGCGACAGAGACAGGAGCAGATGTGACTCTGGTTGCCGGGCGTTTGGCAGGAGCACTCATCGTCACAGTGATGGAAATGCAGCTGGACGGCACATCATCTGTAGCTTTGCGAAGAGAGGGGTGTGTACATGGGTGTGTGTGTCTGTGTGTGTGTGTGTGTGTGTGTGTGTGTGTGTGTGTGTGAGTGTGAGGATGGTTGAGGGGGGGATTGGCATTGGGTGAACTCCCCTCACCCACCAGCGCGCACACACACACAAAGAGTCACCCCACGTGCCCTAGAGGGACTGCAAGTGCACAGCCAGTAACCAGACAAGACGGGGGGTGATGTGTGTATGTGTGCTTTAAACAGGCAGCAAAAAGTGCCGTCAAACATACAAGATGTCTTTTCCTCCCTCTCTCCCTGTCTCTCTTCTTCATTTCTTGGGGTATTTTCTTCTATTATGGTCTCTGTCTGCTAAGTTGGAGACAAATGGCTGTTTGGGGGCTAAATGTTTGAACTTGAGCAAGGAGACCCAAAATGACACACTTAAGGAAAACTGAGTCCTGAGGATAGCAGAGAGAGAGAGAGAGAGGGAGAAGAGAGATTACAGATGGAGGCATTACTGAAGACATCTGTAATGTGTACACACCACCAAAGAAAACAAACATAAGAACTGGCCAGCGGACATGAACTGCTGCTGTGATCATCCCTCCATGCCATCTCTCAATTTTCCCCTACAAACCTCTTTTTTCTGTCTCTGGGTGCCTTTCCATTGTCATCCAAGTGTTTACCACAAACTTTTAGGAATGTCAATAAATACACAGTGATGAAATTATGAAATGATGCTTTCATGAAATTACAGTAGATTGATATTTAATTTTAAGATCAGCAACAGAATGCCCGCCAGAGCCTTTCAGGGAGATGAGTGTTTCCTTATGACATACTTTGTGATTGTATCTTTGTGCATGTGAGTACAAGATATAAAACCATGCTTGTGTGCAAACGTATACTGTGTGTGTGTGTGTGTGTGTGTGTGTGTGTGTGTGTGTGTGTGTGTGTGTGTGTGTGTGTGTGTGTGTGTGTGCGCGTGCCTGTCAGGGGTGTGTACCACAGCGGTTTGGCAGTGGTCTGACATTTCCTGCTCTGACATCTTGTCTCAGTTCATCTCCCCTGCCAGTGGACGGACGGAAGCCCTGGAGGGACACACTAGCACCAGCAACGCAAACTTGTCTTTTCGTAAGCACCAGTGAAGAGCTCTCCAGTACATTAGTCACAGACATATACACACACACACACACACACACACACACACACACACACACACAAATGCACACATAAATACACTTTTTTCTCCATACTCCTCCTTTTTGATGTAAAATGACACAGTGACTGTGAAGTGCAGACTGTCGGCTATTACAGTAAATGATAAATTTGATGAACAGCTAAAGAAGTAAAGCAGTTTCTTCCCACTAAAGTATGCTTATTTAATATTTAAATAATTAAATATTCATGTTTTAATGTCCTCCCTTTACTAATTTTACATACCTGAAAATATCAGAAACACCTCTTAATATAATGTCCACTATCTACAGCCTCAAAAATCACCGTAAAGTTTAATTAAAACTTGTTTCAACTATGAATGTGATAAACTTCACTAACAACACTAAACAAATCTTCGCAAGTATAGGATTTATTAAAGAGATGTTTTAGTGGATTATATTGAACTGTATAGTTGCACTTGATTCCCTACACATTATTTATTGTCCTAAGGAGGACATTGTGGTTTAAACACCTAATTGAGAGTACATGAACAAATTATTTAAAAAATCAGGGAACCATATTAACCAATTTATTGTAACTGCTCTATAAGTTTTTAAAAATAAGAATTATTACAGTAAAAGTCTACAGCCAACTTAGTGGCTCTAATGTTTTGAGCTAAATGCTAAAGTCAGTAAATGTTAACATGCTCACAATAACCATGTTCACTATCTTAGTGTATAGTGTGTTAGCATGTCAACATTTGCTTATTAGCACTAACACAAAGTACAGCTAAGGATGATGGGAATGTTATTAGTTTTGAAGGTATTTTGGTCATAAACCAAAGTTTTTAAATCAAAGTTTGACGTGATTAGGGCACTAGATGAAAAGTCAGACGATCATTTTGTTACAATTATTACGATTTTCACAGCAACACAAATGTCAACCTCATGATGAAAAGTCAGGGGATCACCAGAGTCATTAGGATACATCACCTAGGGCAGTGGTTCTCAAAGTGGGGTCCGGAGACCCCCAGGGGTCCTTGAAGGGTTCCAGGGGGTCCCCAACAAAAAGGTGAATAATTTATTTTCACTATAATTTCATCCATAAGTAACACAATGACAGATTGTATGACCATTTTGCTTATGGGTTTCATTCACTTTCTGTAACAAAACATCTAAAAGAAAAAATTCTATCAGGTAGGGGTCCCTGCATGGGACAAAGTCTTATCAGATGGGGGTCCGTGGTCTAATTTGTGTCAGTTTCGGGGTCCTTGATGTGAAACATTTTTAAGAACCACTGATCTAGGGACCATGAATAATTTCATGGGAATCCATCAAATAGTTGGACCAAAGTGGTGGACCAACTGACCAACCTACTGACAGTGCCACTAGTGTTGCTAACATTCAGCAGCTCTCGACTTTAATGATAAAACAGGACATTTCAGCTCATGGCCTTCACAAACCCTAACAAAGACGACAAGGCAAAGCGTAGCCATACATTTTCGCTTTTCGTTCCCTGTCAGAGCTGGTTAATGTGGCTCAGGAAAGGGAAGTTTGGGCTCCCCTGCTGGAGCTGCTGCCCCCGCGACCCGAACCCGGATAAGCAGACGAAGATGGATGGATGGATTTCCCTTGAATTCATTGTGCACAGTAAAATGACTTGACACAGATGTAAGTGACAACGCCCGACAAGTTGTCAGTAAGTTCAAATGCAGAATCTAAATCATGTGTTTTGACACCCATGTTGGCTAAAACTGACTCTCAGACTACTGCCATCTCTACTAGGCATGCCATCTTCAGTTATCCCCCTCCTCTCCTAGGGTCTGCCATCTCTACCTCTGTTTCCCCATCTCCCGAGTCTCCTACAATCTTTACGAGGCTCAGGAGAGCTTTGACATTCCTAAATGAAAAGGTTCTCTTTGCGGCACTGCAACAGCTGACGATTTATGACAACGAGGCCTCGCTGGAATCTTAGCTGCTGTCAGCCAGCATAATGATGTTTTGATATAAAGATGATTGGTGGGGCTACATGTGCCGCACTGTGCATCAGGCCTGCCTGCGTGTGTGTGTGTGTGTGTGTGTGTGTGTGTGTGTGTGTGTGTGTGTGTGTGTGTGTGTGTGTGTGTGTGTGTGTGACTGGGTGATTTAAGGTGGACACTCACGCGTCGTTTACTTGTTGTTGTCTATTGTTTAGCTGTTTACTCCTTTGGTTGCTGTTTTTTTTATTAGATTTTCTTTTTCAAGTTGACATTTAGAGTCCCCTTCAACCGGGCTCCCCTCCCTCTCTTAGTATAGTTTTCCCGCCTTTGGTTCTCTGCCTCTCTACTGTATCTATTTAGCTGCTGCTTCCCCTCATTGTTTTTATCTCCATCTCTCTGTAGCTCTATTTCATTTTGGTTCATCCACATCTATCTCTGCTCTCATGCTCTTGTGGTAATTTTTTTAACTTCTATTTCCATCTTTTCTCTTTCTACTTTCCTCCACTTCACCCAAACAGACATGCTCACACACACTCCCCCACCCCCCATCATAGGTGACAGGCGTAGAGTTTGCTATAGTTTCTATTAGAAGACCATTGCATGCTTGAGGGCCCCCACAGATTGGTTACATTTTGTTCGGCGGGGCATTAGTGGGCCCCGTCGAAGGGCCCCATCATCATCAGTGTGTCTGCCATCTTCCGGCGGTGATCTATGATTCGCCCATCAGACGTACATAAATCAGAGTGCTAAAAGGATTTCTACTCTACCCCACAATCCCCCTCCTGTTAAATTTATGCTGCCGTAAAAGAAAGGAAAATTAGTCATTGAGGAGCCCCCTCTCTGTCTTTCTCTATCTCTTTCTCCCTCTCTCCACAAGACAGGCTGAACAATCGCATGCAGCGCCCATCATCCTCTCCTCTCCTTCCTCCTCCCCCTCCTCTTCCCTCTAATATCATCATTATCAGAATCGTAAAGCGAAAAATAACACGCTGCAGAAAAAAAGAGTTGAGGAGAGAAGGTTTTGAGAGGGGTGAGTGTATTCCCTCCAACCTCTAATCCTTCTTTTTTTCTCCTTCCTCTTTCCAATCATCTCTCTCTCTCACACACACACACACACACACACACACACACACACACACACACAGACACACACACACACACACACACACACATTTAGACTACTTGAACATGAGAGGGGTTAAAAATTAGTCCACAATATCCAAGTGTGTGTGCTCAGACATGGTTGCATGTGTGTGTGTGTGTGTGTGTGTGTGCTTGCTTACAAACATGTTGCAATGTGCATGTGCTTTGCAGCTGTGTTTGCTGGTGTATGTGTTTGTGTGTCTCCACTGTTGAATGCAAATCAGTGAGTCGCCCATGCAGAACGCCTTTCAAATCCCATCGCAGCTCCGCTCTGCCCTTCCACTCCCAGAATGCAGTGCAGCAAGGCAGGCAGGTAAGAGTACGGGCAGTGCGTTGTTGTGGGTGACTGGTTATGTTATTGGCCCACAATCTACTCATTAACTTCCTGCTTTCCTCTCTGTCTATCAACCCTCTCTCTCGATGAGAGGTTTTTCTGTCCGTCACTATCTTTTCTTGTGTATGTAAAAATGTCTGCCCGTCCATCAGTTCATCCGTCTCCAGGGCTGGTCTTTTTATGTGACTGTAAGGCTTCTCCCCCTATTTCATTTTACTCCCTTGTTCTGTCTCCAGTTTTGTATTAGTAATGCTTCTCTGCTGAGGCATAAGCCTTTGCATATTCCTCTGAGCTCTGTGTTTCATTAGTAGTGTCACAGCTGCTCTGTCTCACAGTTGTTGGACTCACATCCAAGAGGAAGAAAGTATAGAGAGTTAGATGAGAATGCAGTTTTATTACAGATGCAGCTATTTCAAATCCCATTCTGGTAGCACAACACCCTGTATATATTTGTAATGTTTAAATACTTATTGCAAGTTGCAGACAGTATTGTTTATCTGATGTTGCAGTGTCATCTATCACAGCAACTATGTTGATATACGCCTCCAAGAACCAACAAGGACCAACAAGAACCAAGTGTTATTTTGTAGTTTTGTCCCAAAGTCTGTGCTAAGTACAAATGTCAACAAAATGTTGGAAACATTTTCCATTGACGTTTATAGTCTGCTCTACTGTATACAGAATCTTCTGAGCAGACGAGAAGCCATGCATTATGAAGAAGAGAAATAAAACAGGTAGGTCTAGTTAAGGAATGTAACTGGATAAATAGATATTCAGTGTTTGTGTGTGTGTGATTTTGTGTTTGCACATGAACTTCCCTCTACAGTAAAAACGAGAGAAAGAAAAAGTGACAGAGGCATGAGACTTTTACAAGCTGCAAACAAAACTCCATCTAAACGTTGAACGTTGAGGTTCATTGTCTGTGCAGTCAGCTGTATTAGCTCTGCCAAGGAGGTCATGTTTGGACTCTGTCTGCTGTTGGATTGTTTGTCTGGAGGACAGGATTAGGGAAAAACTACTGGCCAGATTTTAGTGACACTTGGTGGAAGCCAAGGAAGAACCCATTCAATTTTGGAGCAGATATGGATCACAGGGCGGAGGTCTGCGCTCTCTGATTGCCCTTCTAGTTCTCATTTTTTATCTGCACTGGGAACAAGCTGAATAATCTCACCCAAGTGGCTTTTTTATTACTATTTATTATGTTTAAGACTTACAGTAAATGTGGAATATGTGACAGAATGAGATGTTAAGAGATACATGTGTTCTTGCAGTGCAGGTGTGTACAGTGTTAAGGTACAGTAATAACACAGAATACAATATGAACATCTGACTATAGGCCAGTAGGTATTAATAATTTCAAATGAAGAGAAAACTGTAATTCTCTTAAAAGAAGGTGGATACTGCTGCCACATGCATCCCTTCAACCTGCCAAGTTAAATAAACTGAATACAATACTGAAAATCGATGGATAATAGGTGAATAATGGGTGATGATACACGTTCTTAAGTGACATTTTCATGCAGTCAATAATTTCCTCTGCATCATTTTGGATAATCAATGATAATTTAGAGTGGCAAGGTGTCTTGTTGTGTTCACCAAGCACCGAATGACAGTTTGTCCTCTTTTATCCTCGCTCATACATATTTACTGCAACCCTTCACTGCATAACATCCACTCAGAAGGCCATCTACTAAAAATGCCATTAAATAATCAATAATCTTTCAAATCATATAACGTGCTTTTGGATCTTAATGTGTCACTAAAGATTGCCAGAACACCACATTTGACATGGACTCCTTAATATATTTGACAATTGACATAACAAGAAAGGGATATATTATGGGCACATTGATTATACAGTAATTTATATCTGCTTGCACAAAGAGATTAAGTGATAGGAAATGGTTCACTACACCCTTCAGTTAAAGGTCCTATGACATGCTGCTTTTTGGATGCTTTTATATAGGCCTTACTGTATCTGAAGTCTCTTTCCCGAAATTCAGCCTTGGTGCAGAATTACAGCCACTAGAGCCAGTCCCACAATGAGCTTTCCTTAGGATGTACCATTTCTGTGTCTGTAGCTTTAAATGCTATTGAGGAGGAGAGAGGGGGGGCAAGGTGGAGGGTGGGGGTGTGGCCTTGACCAATTGTCATACTTTGCTTGTTTGTAAGCCATGATGTCTCTCTTTTTCTCATGGGCGGGCCAAATGCTCTGGGCGGGCAAAGCAGAGAAAGAGGGAGGTAACCTTTCCCCTTATGACAACATAAGGGGGAGATTCCAGATCGGCCCATCTGAGCTTAAATTTTCTCAAAGGTGGAGCAGCATACACAGGGCTTGGTTTACACTTATCACCATTTCTAGCCACTTGGGGACCATAGGCAGGCTAGGGGAACTCATATTAATGTTGGAAAAACTCATAAAGTGAATTTTCCATGCCATGTGACCTTTAAGAGCATATAGCAGAAGAGAAATCAAATGAAACAGACAGGGAGAAGAGGAGGAAAAAATATTTCTATTGAGAGCTTTCTCCTGGCTGTTCAGCTTGAGCCATTTGTCGCTGGACCTCCTTTCCATTCCATATATTGTTATTGTCATTATTATCATGTCTGCTTTAGTACAAAGGTACAGACAGGCAGCTTTTGTCACTGCGGCTGTACGTTTTAGGTGAGAGTGAGGGAGAGAGCAGTGCTGACTTATGTCAAGGCTCTTTGAGTCAAGACAAGGAGAATAAGACAGGCAGAGTGAAAGGGCTTCCTCTCGACTACTTGTAGTAATCCTGTCTTTGTATGACACTAATCATATGTAAATCCGCGTTGTAAAGTGATTTGGTTTTCCTCATGTTTGAAATAATTATACAGGCTGCGCTTATGGAGAAAAACCTCTTCAGTTTCAATTGGTACATGGCTTTTCTGTTGTCACTGCAGAGAAGTATACTGGATGGTGTCTTAATCTACCAGACCTGCATGTTTACCAACAACAAGAGAATATTATCATTGTCAGTGTCTGACACACTTATTGTTCATTTGACTCAATCAGGTTTGGGAAGGTTACTTTGAAGATGTAGTTCATTGCAGAATACTGATTACCTGCTTAATACCAGCTTATTGCCCACTCTGATTATTTTTCCACTTACTTTAGAACTGCTCTTTAAACTGTGCAATAAATGGACATGGCCTACTTATACCACTGTAAAAGATTAAATAAATCAAACCATGCATGAATACTAATGTAGTTTATATTTTATATGAGATATTTTCTGACCCAAAAAGCAGCAACATCAGCTGTTGATGAGTCCAATAAAGCTCTAAGTTTGGTTTTATTCCAGAAGCCATTAGACCTGGGAACAGCCAAAGTACAAGGAATTGTCAGTGCACATTGTGAATAGATTGATAAATGTGCTTGCACTTGGCATAATATGCTTTTGTGGTGTTGGATAGGCCACTGCCATTACTATAATCATTGTGCATTTCAACTCGTTCAAAAATATTCAAATAGACTTGTTTGTATGTACTTGTGTTTGCAACCCGCAAATAGTGCCGCTTGTTCAGTTTCCCTCAGCGTCAGATACCGACGCACAAGGCTCCCTCTAGCGTCTGTATGGGTCGCACCGGGCATAGCAGCAGCTCGACCGCGGCGCTGTAAAATGACTTGAACTGAAAAACTGCATAAGGTTGGGGTGGTGGATGGGTCAAACAACTTAGGACTTTCACCCAGGAGATGGGTTCATGCCCCGTTCTTGCCCCGTGGGTCAGTTAAACATACATTTTACATATACGTCAAAATGTGACGTCAAGAGGTCCTGACCAAGCGTGTCAAAAATCGCTGTGAATGGGATTACATTGGAATTAGTTGACGGTCCCCTGCATCTGACTGGTACGCTAAAGCAAACTTTTTGCATCAGTAACTAACCCCCAAGTGCGGTTTTTGACACGCTGGTGTGAGGAGTGAGACTGCGGTGTTTGCATACTCACTTGCCTAAAATTGCCCTTTAAAGGATGATTTTATATGTGATTAATACAAATATACAATACAACATATAAGCCTAGGCAAACAGCTGGTTGTTTTTCTTTACTTTGATGTTGCTGTAGTTAAAGAATGGCTCACTTGCCAGTTCTGCAAAACGAAACACACACTCTGTGTGGCTTCTGTAGTGTGTGTGTGTGTGTGTGTGTGTGTGTGTGTGTGTGTGTGTGTGGGTGGGTGTGTTTGTTAGTGTGAATGTGTACTTGTATGTGTATGTGTATGTGGAGTGTGTTTCCAGACTGTGAATTGCTTCTGTGTAGGGACCGTATTAGATGTAACACCCGCGGCCCGATGTCAACAGGATCCTTTTGCACCTTACGATTAGAGAACTGACTCTGACGGATGGAGAGCTGAAAGAGATATGTGAAGATAAAAAAAAGAAAACATCATGAGAACCACTAGTAAGTAGATTACCATTCATGTCAAAAAAAACATATAAGAAGGCAAATAAGGAAAAGAGAGGATAAACAATAGATAACAGAAGAAAGAAGAAGAAAGAGAACAGGAAGAAGGCAGAATAATAAAGAAAATGTAGATTCTGTAGAGAAAAGTAAAACTACAAAAAAAAACTATTTAAAGAAAAGGAGAATAAAAAGAAAAAACAAATGGAAGACGATACTGGTGGTGTGAAGGAAGAAGAGGAGGAGAATGAAAAAAGGAAAGATTCTTGTATGTCAGAAAGAAGTCAATCAACAGCAAAATGATTGAGAGGGGGGGACAGTGAAATCAATTATTAGATAAGTCATTTTGCCAGAATAACAGAACAGGGAGAGAGGAGTCTAAAAAAAGTAAGTTGATAAAATGTACAGGGTTTATCCAGACAAGGACACATTTTGATAGCTACCTCTGAATCCTGCCCTATATACCTTTCCCTTTCCCCAGGACAGACATTCTGTACAGGTAACAACCACACACACACACACACACACACACACACACACACACACACACATTGAAGGGGGAGATATTATAAAGAGGACAGTATAAAACAGGGGATGGGGGATAGAGTGAGGGCATAAGAGAAGGAATACAGAGATTGTGCATGGGGTTGTGTCAGTGGTGTATACAGGGATGGCAGGAGGGGAAAGCCAGGTTCATACACACAAACACACTCACAAACACACACACACACACACACACACACACACACACACACACACACACACACACACACACACAGCCACACTAAGGGTGTGGCTTGTATTTACCTGTGAGAAAAAGGCTTATCTCACCCACAGCTGTGAGGCTAAAGAGAGGTCTGACCTCCCCTCCTCTCTGCTCCTCTCCACTCCTTTTCTTCCCGTCCTTCCTCCTTCTCACTTCTTCTCCTGTGGCTTGAGTGTGTGCGTGTGTGTATATGAGTGTGTGTTTGCTTAGTAACACACCAAGGGTTTTAACCTGCGACCTGGAATACATGGCACGTGGAAATGATTCACAATCTTCTCTGTGTGATGCTGTCGAAAGGTTTTGTCTTTTAGAACTTTGTTCAAGGAGAAAAGATTTCACTCCATAGACCAGTGAACAATGGAAACATTGTAAATGAAGATTGCAACATGTGAACAGTATTCTTTATTGGCTCTTCATCGGTTCAAGTCTACTTCTTTAAACAACAGATGTTTAGTGAAGTTTTGTTTTTTTATCAAGTCTCACACAGGTGGGACTGATGTCCATCTCACATCTTGAGCGTCGTGTTGACTGCAGGCCTCCTCTTTCAGCTGATTCTTTGCTCTGTGTAAAAGCAGCAGGTCAGATATGTCTTTCACTTGCAGCAGTGCAGTTACTGTACGCACGGAGATCCATTGTAGATACATTGATGAAACCATGTGCAAAATCACACAAAACATATTAATGTAAGTGCAGTGCTTCTGTTTACATCAGACTGGTCAAACAAGTCCGCCAAATTAAATTGTCCTTGCCCTCTAGAATGACACATTGAAGGGTCCCTATCAGCAGGATGACATAAATTCTCTTGGCTGTCAGACAGATTT
>NC_050175.1:15698132-15700632 GCF_008315115.2 Sander lucioperca
TAAAACTCATGAAAGTGCCTGCTGGTTTTTGATATCCTATTGAATCTGTAACAATAATTAATTTGAATTATTGTTGTTTTCTAAAGGCAGTTTACAGCATTTCTGTTTTGACAGATAGTGTTGAGTAGAGAGTGACGGGAAAGAGGGTGTGGCATGCACTTAAGATGTTCCAGTTTTATGGCACCTGTCTCCTGATCACATAATTAACAATTCTCACTTTAAAAAAAGAAACAAAGAGAAACGTATTATGGAGTGTTTTTGCCCCTAACACAGCAATATGGACTTTTTCCACTTTTTTCCCACTCTGATTATATTTTCTACTGTGCGTGTGCACATATGAGTTCCGGGACTGAGGATTAATCTTTTGATGTTATCACTGCGTGTGTGTGTGTGTGTGTGTGTGTGTGTGTGTGTGTGTGTGTGTGTGTTTCTTGACGTGATGATAGTGGACAAAGTGCTGGGAGCTTGAGCTGTCAACCTGTCACACACTGACAGATATGCTGCTCGTACACCGTCCAGGCAACGCCACATGGATGCACACATTGCATCTGTACAGTACGTGTGTGTGTGTGTGTGTGTGTGTGTGTGTGTGTGTGTGTGTGTGTGTGTGTGTGTGTGTGTGTGTGTGTGTGTGTGTGTGTGTGTGTGTGTGTGTGTGTGTGTGTGTGTGTGTGGTGGTCATATGCAGTCTAGGCATCGCCAGAATACCCAGTCACATACTTTATAACCAAACTCCTGTATGTGTGTCAGAGTGAGAATACACAGTGGCAGATAAGGCCTCGATATATAGATATGTAATCTTTTGAAAATATGTTTTCTACTTTAAGACAGAGGGAGCGAAGAAGAGAGAAGGTAAAACATGACAGAGGTCTTGAAATAATATCTACAACGCATTCTCATGAACAGGTTTACTTATGCCCAACAATTTGTATGATATCCTACAATATTACGACTCCAGGCTGGTCATGTGATGACTGGTCACATGACAGTTAAGTTTAACAGTCTTTACAGTTAAATTAGCAGAGAAAAGATTACTGGTACCGGTCACTGTGAGGTGCTGGTCGTTTCAGAGGTCATTGCAGTTGAGTTTAGCCGACAAAAAGGGACCATCATGCAACAACAGTTAAGTTTAGGCACCAAAACGACTAGTTAAGATTAGGAAAAAAAGATTGTGGTTTGGAATAAAACAGCGGTGCCCTTAAGTAGTAGTCCCATGACACAAACACGCATTTTCTGGGTGAAATTTGTGTGTTTTCCCAGGGACACGAACTCCGCTTCCCTGCTTGAAAGCCCTGTGTTTTATGATCCACCCATCCACCCGACCTCTTTCCAATGCCAACCAAAGCGTTCTTACACAGCAGCAGTCAATGTGGTGTACATACGAATTACAGTGCATTACTTTTCGTAGCTAAATGTACAAATGGCTCATGAGAACAGTTTGAATTATAACACAGAAGGCTGAAAATATATGATACTGTAATCATGGCTTTATAGTAAATGTGGCACATGCTATTTCTTCCCCTTCCCTCTTCATTACTTTCTGTCAGCCTTATAAACCAAAAAAGTCTTTTTTTAATTGATACTATTCATTTATTTGTTAGAGACACCATGGACACAGCAAACCCATTCAAAACACGCATGTCCCTGATCTAATGTATGTCCACTAGGCTGACAACATGCTGGTTTCCCTTTGGCTGAACCCTCAGAGCTAAGCATTCTGGGTAGAGCCAGGATTACCAACCATCCGGGACTGTGAGAGAGAGAGAGAGAGAGAGAGAGAGAGAGAGAGAGAGAGAGAGAGAGAGAGAGAGAGAGAGAGAGAGCGAGTGTGTGTGTGTGTGGGTGCGTGCGTGCGTGCATGCGTGTGTGTGCGTGCGTGTGCCTGCGTGCGCGTGCATGCGTGCGCATTTGCATGCATGTTATTTTTTTAAGTGTGTCTGCTTGCACAGTAAGCTTATTTTTTTCTTTTTCTTTACATACAAACATATTCTTGCATGACAATGTTTATGTATCTATTTTCTATTCCGAGTGATTATGTGTGCATTGTGTTTGTGTGTGTGTGTGTGTGTGTGTGTGTGTGTGTGTGTGTGTGTGTGTGTGTGTGTGTGTGTGTGTGTGTGTGTGTGTGTGTGTGTGTGTGTGTGTGTGTGTGTGTGTGTCTGTGTGTGTGTGTGTATGTGTGTGTGTGTGTGTGTGTGTGTGTGTGTGTGTCTGTGTGTATGTGTGTCTGTGTGTGTGCGTGTATGCTGGTGTGCTGGCAGAACAGATGGCATCGGGATGAGAGACCCAGTGTGAGGTGAGACATCTCCCACTGAAATCTTATGCGCGCACACACACACACACACACACACACACACACATTTGCAAAGATTTGTCATTAATATCATTATCATAATACTCTCAGTGCGACGCAGCCTGTCTGTCACAAATATGATCACGCCTATCATTCTCACTGTTACACTGTAATTATTTAACTACCTTTATGTGACGAATTATCTGT
>NC_050175.1:15703132-15778132 GCF_008315115.2 Sander lucioperca
ATAAACTACTTCTAGAAGTCTAAGAGAGGAGACACACCAAGCCAATAATCGTCTGGCGAGGTCGGTGACTCGAGTCTGTTCGGAGCCGTCGGCCTTCATTTGGGCCGACCCGACATGTTCAGTCGGGAGACAGGGCAGTCGGGACTCGCCTGGAAATGGCGAGCGGATGAGCCTCTCAAAATCTGACGAAAATCTTTTAAACGGACTTTTGTCAATCTGAAATGAAGACAGATTCAGAAACTGCATGGCCTATTTCTCGCTTAAAATGTTTTCAAAAACACTTTTTGGTGAACTATTTTAGTACAATATGAGATCGTATTCTGAACAAGCCGCCATGACAGTCTGGCTTAGAATTTCTGGAGAAAAAAGAAACACGTGACGCGTTCGTCCAATCAGCTGCCAGTTTTCATTTTCTGGGAAATAATCAGACTGTTAATGGAAGCAATACAGAGCAGCGCCGCCTGCTGCTATGGAGACGTATTACGTTTCGCACACACGCAGAGCGTATGCTCAAGTCGGCGTCTCTTCGGTGTGTTCTGAGGCACTTTTTGGACCTCGGGGACCCGACTGATTAGTCCAACTGGCTTTTCTGCCGACGGTCGGCCGTCTTTTTGGTGTGTCACCACCTTTAATCAACCATCAAGCCAAGTTGATACTGAAATAACTTGATTAGATTTCCATTTTAACTAAAATTAGACGTGGGCAAGGAGCCTCTGGCTGTGCTGGGTTACATTTAGATTGTAGCCCCCAGAGAAATTACCCACTATCAACTTCCAGTGTTTTGACCATCTAACCATGCACCAACTGTTCTGGGTTCTACAAGCTAGTAGGCCTATATCACTTTTTATTTTTCTGCCCATTGTCTGTTTACCTGCCACAAATTTCACCTGTTTTTTCTGCCATTCCCTCTACGTCCACCAGTTGTCCTTAGCTTCTTTTGCCCTTTGCTTCTTGTTTGATCCTGTCTTCCTTACATGTCACAGTAGGAAAAACACAAGTGTAAATAATAAAGTTAACTAGAAAATGCATTTCCTGCGGAAAATGCATGTGAAGGCTGAAAGCTGATAAACTGAAAAGCTAAACTGGATTGCTGGTTTATAACCAATCCAGCCTGTCCTCAACCAGAAAATGACTGTATAGGTCAATTGTGGAAACAGCTCATAACGACCCATATTTACGCTTGTTGTTTGGCGGCGATTTCATGTGAAAAATTATCACAGGAGCAAAGGAGGAAGTGACGTGACAAAGTATATGAGTGCCAACATTTATGTAAGGCTGGAGTGGTGGACGGGTCAAACAAACACAGGACTTCCACTCAGAAGACCGTGGTTCGTGTACCATGTGAAACCAAAGTCAATGGTCACTTTTTGAAATTAACCGCCTTTTACGGACCTTAGTCCATGATGCAGTGACGTCCGTGACGCACTGCGTTAATTTTAGTAATTTTATATGACTCATTTTAAGACATTCCCTGATGATTTCCTAACCCTAACTAAGATTTTTTGTCGCCTAAACTTAACTAGTTTTGTTTCACAACGTTAACTAGGTGTTTAAAACGGGAGCTGTTACATTACAGTAAATATAACGGTCACATGATTAAACTGGCACCGCGGTTAAGTGTTTGAACGGCCACCTTGAGGCAATAAATAGAACAGTCATATATGTTGTTTTGTGTATGTGTGTGTGTGTGTGTGTGTGTGTGTGTGTGTGTGTGTGTGTGTGTGTGTGTGTGTGTGTGTGTGTGTGTGTGGGTGTTCATACATTCAGTAACTCTACTAAAGTATTCATTCACTGTTCATCATCTACCTTAAGGAATGTAATTTCATGTAGAATTGACTATGACAAATTTGTAGCTGTTGATGAACTTGTATGTGTGTGTGTGTGTGTGTGTGTGTGTGTGTGTGTGTGTGTGTGTGTGTGTGTGTGTGTGTGTGTGTGCAAATATGTGTGTGTGTGTGCAAATATGTGTGTATGTGAACTGCACGTACTGTAGGCCTATATACAATGTGTTTCCATTCTTGTGTGTCTGTCTGTCTCCCCCCCTGTATATTTTTCTGCTCAGTGTCCAGGGAACAATAAAGATAAAGCAGATGCCAGCAGATGCCCTGTTTAAAGATTATCAGCCTCTCTCTCCATACTGTTAACACTCACCAGGGACAGTACAACATTTAACACAACCCATTTACACCACACAACACATGGCAATGTGACACAAAAAGACAAAGTAAAGCAAAGGGGGGGGAGACTAAAACAGAGATGGGGGAGGGGTGTGGATTGGTGGGGTAAATAAAAAAAATAATGGATGAGTTATTGATGATATTGTAGGATAGGAAATTAGACAAACAGAAAGACTAAGCTCATTTTGAGACAGTGGAAGGATTCAACTTTTTTTTTTCATTTAGTGTTTTGCTAAAATAAAATGTTTTTAAAAAGAACTATGGATTATTTTTAGAGTTTAAATAGCCAGTTGACAATGAGAGAAAAAGAAATAAGAATAGAAATTTGGAGAAGATATTTAAAGATTAACAACTTACCTGACTGATAGTAATATTTAGCAAATAAAATTAGTCTGTGATTCTGTTTGATTCAGGTATGAAATTCTCAAATTGCTTTGTCAACTTGTTTTACTTTTTCAAAGTCCCATGAAGATGAAAGATGAAAAAAAAGTGACTCCAATGGAATTGTTATTTTCAAACCTCTCAAATATTTTCATGGAATATCTCTCAGGATATTCCTCAATGTACATGATTGATAATCTCAGCAGTTCAAATAAACAAGAAAA
This sequence comes from Sander lucioperca, assembly GCF_008315115.2. Classification (NCBI taxonomy): domain Eukaryota; kingdom Metazoa; phylum Chordata; class Actinopteri; order Perciformes; family Percidae; genus Sander; species Sander lucioperca. The sequence continues at coordinate 15,705,915 of NC_050175.1, forward strand.
TTGCAAACTAGCTAAAACCACAGTAACTTTTAGTCCCCAAGAAGACCAGCTTGCATTTACAGTAACCACTCACACTTATGCAAACACATGCACTCATTCACAGACACATTATTTCTTTCAGCTCAACCCATCATGTTCACAAAAGATCAAAGTGTGTCTTTCTCTTCTGCTTTTTCTGTCTCTTTCGGTCTATGCCAGCTCTCCTCAGAGAGCATAATTACCAGCACTGAACGATAACACCATTTCCAGTCAGAATGAGACAATTCCCAGCGTAAGACTCATTTCATGCTTTGACAATTCCTTCCGGAATCATGGCACACAAAGAAGCAAGACCACTTCAGGATTTGTAATATTCCTACTACTGTCTGAAAAAGAGTTCAAGACTCCTTTGTTCAGCTTCTACTACTTTCTTCTTCTCTTTCTCTTTCTCATTTCCTTTCCTTTACTTCCTATCGCTGCCCTGACCTCCCTTTGTTCCAGCTAACTTTCTATCCATCTGTCCGTCCAACCTTTTCTTTTCTTCTTCTATTCTACCATATTTGTCCTCATTTCCTTAAATCCTTCTCTCCCTCCATCCCTCTATCTATTTACCACTTACAGTTTTTTTTTTGCTAAACGACAGTGGTCACAACTGAAGCCGCGTGTGCAAAACTCTAACCACGGTCTGCACTACCAACAGTCACCTGAGCTAAACAGTTCACATCTCCTGCAAAACACAACTCCTCACACACACGTCTCAGTGCAGCCAAACACTTTGAATAATCCTCATAGAGACAACACACACCGTCACTCAGAACACACTGAGGGTAAAAACACTAGCATCAAACACCAGAAATTAGAAACTTTTAATCTTTACTGTTTGAATAATTTGAGTGACTTCACACAAATCTATATTTTCTTTGAAGAATTTTATTTTATTTTATAACATACCTGTTTTGGGGTAAACAAGAAGGAATGAAAATCAGCAGTTTGCTCAATAGATGTATATTTTTATTTTGTCTCTAGTAATTTACGTAATTTCTGAAAAAAAAGTTATAAACTTAAGGTACGTACTACGTAATAACAAAGAATTATGGGGCTAATCCTGCCTCTCTCCAGCATCAGGCCATACGTTTTCATCATCACATTGGATGTCCTCTCTTGCCATGCACCTGCATCATATATAAATACAAATGAATGTAGTGTTCCCATTGCTTCCACCTCCATTACTTTATTAAAAACAGTAAGTGTGCAGTTTTACTGGAGTAAAGCTAATGTTTTTCACATTTTGTATAGCTGTGTATGTAACCTCAGACATCTTACCTGGACATATTGGCATCTTTGCTCTTTTACCTGTTCACTGTTTCTCTCGAACGATACAGTGTCTAACTGCTTCCTTCTTATTTGTGTTTTTTATTTCCAAAAAAAGTACTTCTGAGCTTTCCCTATATACATACAGCATATGCTCACTAACAAGTCTAAAAAAAGAAAAGACACATGCATAGGCTTTCAGCTGAAATTCCAATCAGCAGTCTTTGAAATGCACCATGCTAAAATCCATTCTGTTTTGAATGTGTGGTTAACAGTTTTGACAGCAGGGTGTTAGCATTTGAACAAAGTGCTGTAAATCAACAGTGTTGTGCAGGTTGTGGTTAAAGCCATGGGATAAGTGTAGCCTGGGAAAACCCTGACGAACTTCTGGCAAATTTGAGATTTGCTCTGCAAGTCCGTCTGGCCAAGAGACCATTCAAGCCCATTTCAAATTTTTCCAAATCGAGGCACCAATCACAACCGTTGAGGCAGGCTTTACTTGATGACGATAGCGCAGCGAGGGCAAGCAGCTTTTTGTTTATATTCAACATGACGGCCACCAAAGCGTAGCAACCCGTTGATGCCACTGCCACTGCTACGTCACCCAGATCTTTGGTCTGATTGGTTGAAGGACTATCCAATTGCGCCCAGAGGCATTTGAGCGGCGTCCGTTGGTGACGCCCCTTTGGAAATGAGCTGTGAATGAACCTTCCCCAGACCCACTCTCAGTTACAACCTAGAAGGGTCTGGTGTCAACAAGGCTAGAATAAGTGTGTAGAGTTTTGAAAACTGTGCTCAAGCAATGAAAAACGAATTAGAGTTTGGTCCACATGAACTGCTGCTGTGCAGACTGTCGTCAGAGTTTTGCACGTTGTTTAGCAATCGAAAAAAACTGTAAAAGGCCATAAATCCCTAAAACTGTTTTATCTGAGCGCTGTCCTCTCTGTTGTCTTCTTCCTCCATCTATCCATCTGTGCATCCATCATCTGTTTGTCCTCCTGTCCTTCAATCCTTCTCCCTCTGTCTTAATCCTTTCACTTTTTTATTTTGCCCTTCCATTGATCTATCCTTCCATCCATCCATCTGTCCGTCTTCTAGTTTACAGGTCATAAATCTACAGAGGTGTTTTACCAGAGCGCCGTCCTCTCTCCCTATGCGGACCACACCACGTCTGTGTGTGGATCTATGTGTATTTGTGTGCATAAATGTGTGCGCTGTCTTTGTGTATACATACATTTATTTTGTGTCTCCCATTGAGGGGCCATGCTGTTGGGGGTATTCCATTCCCTCACGGTGCGTAGGACTTTATTTTGGGAATATTTCTATAAATCATTTTGTCATTTACACATGCAGCGGCATTCTGGACACCACTGATTTGGAGTGAGGGGGTGTTTTATAAATAAACGTATAAGGAGTGGACCTGATATATACACACACACACACACACACACACACACACACACACACACACACACACACACACACACACACACACATATACAGTGTAAGCACATAAATGTGCGACCACATAAACACACACCGCACAGACACACTCCCTCTATACTGTGACATGGCCATAACTCACCCCACACTACCGGGTACTGTGAAATATGACAGCCCCACAGTGTTGAAGTGGTGTGTGTGTGTGTGTGTGTGTGTGTGTGTGTGTGTGTGTGTGTGTGTGTGTGTGTGTGTGTGTGTGTGTGTGTGTGTGTGTGTGTGTGTTTACGGCATGCGATGACAAGAGTCCACCCCAATGTCCTTGTCCGTCTCTCAGTAAACTTTTCATTGGGTCAGACATTAGCATAGGCGGCTAACTATAACCCACATGATGGATGGAGCCACAACTCTATCTGTGATGTGACCCATGCACAGAGCCTCAATGGATGGAAAGGGCACTTCCTGGTGGATCATGCTAATGCCTCTGGTGCGGCTGGGATAGTCGCTGTAGAATTTCAATAATGTTGTCACTAAATCTGTCTGTGGAGAATGCAAGATATTTTGGTCATCTCAAAAAATGGAAATTAAATAAAAATAACCAACACAACCAGGTTTAAAATAAACAATCAGATTGAAATGATTAAATCAACTTTGAAAAGGAAAAATAATGACAACATGTTTTGGATTCACCGCAAAAGATCATAACATTATTATCATAACACAACAACAGACACTGGACGAACAGAAAGAAATCATCCAGAGACACGGGAATTGTATACCTTAGCAAAGGAATGCACCACGTACACACAGCTATGCAAAGCAAAGAGCAGAACAGCCTCTGTTTCTGTTGTTTGTTTTTTCCTTTCCCTTTGGCCTACTGTTGACCTCTGTTTGAATTTAAACTGTGCAGCGTTGAATCATAAAACTCACAGACACCGCTACAGAAAGATAAGAATGAATCCAATTTGAGCATAATTTATACAATTTAAAGTGTCCCTATAATTAAATAATTATGAGTAGATGTGTGTTTGCATTAAAAAAAATCTAAACCTTAATGTATTCATGATGACAACATTACTACAGTTTTATGCATATATGTGTCTTCTTTTTCTGGCTTTAGTCTGGTCAGACAGCATCTGAGCAGCTGATATCAGAGCGGCGCTTTCCGAGGGGATTTTCGGGCGCAGAGAGCGCCTACCTTTGCCTGAAATGACAAGAAGGTCTGCAGGCAAGAGAGAGAATCAGACTGAGAGAATCAGACTGAGAGAAACAGAACGAGAGAAAGCCTGCAGCATGCTTCCTCTAATTAGGGTTTCATCCTTACAGATACGGAGGACAGTCAAGCCTGAGGCGATTACCACACAAACACACACTGACGTGAACACACAAATACATATACAAACACAGAGTTGCTTAAGTAGTATTTATGTCTGAGTATTTGCTCCTAATCAGAACATTTAAGGTATCTGTAATACTGTATGTATTAGTATAATTTGTGTAAAATGTTATCTCAACATTCAAGTTTCTTGATGTGAACTTAAGCAATATCACACGACAGGGTGTGCTTTAACGTCATTATTGGCATGACAGTGATGCGGTCCATTTGCATCAATGAAGTGCCAATAATGACGTTAAAGCACACCCTCTATTGTAATATTGCGATTAAATATACAACGGTTACCAACAAAATAAAATATATAATCAAACTGTATTCATATTGTGGGGTAATTTGCTCAAAAATTTAAAAAACAACAGAGAAGATTTCTAGTCTCTGTTAAGTAATCCAGCCGACTTGAGCTAACGTTAGCTCTGTAGACATTGTGGGATTTCCCAGCCTGAGTAAATACCGCACATAAAACTGCTTTGCTAGTTCAGTCGTGTTGTAATTAAGATGGTTGAAATATTTTTTTACATGGATAGCTATGTCCGCAATCTTCACATGTAGCCTATTTCATAGTGCTGTGTCACCGACTCACCGGCACAGCTGATGTGTTTCAAACATTTCCAATAATTTCAGAGCGTTGTATAATAAGACTAACTGATTTAATTCGCTGAATCACTTAATATAAATGTGTTGCAGAGCTTCTGTGTGTTCTACTTTGGTTGGTCATCTATTTTTCATGAATAGAAATCTTTAATAAAAAAGATGTTTTTGATTCAACTCTGGAATGTTGACATGGAAATCACGGAGTAATATTTTTAGTGATGAGCGGTGTGCTATCATGCTGATTTGAGCATGTTCTAAATGTCTAGTTGACCAATCAGATTGTATCTATTCTTTAATAGTACATTTTCTTTTTATGTAATAGAGCACAAATTGTATCACGTTGTGAGTGTTTTTTCTAGAGTGAGTTGTCGGAAAATCTGGTTCTGTTCATTTTCCAAGGACTCAACTCTTAAACCAGAAAGACACATTACCTCCTTACATCTCTCACTTTCCACCTGCCCATTGCTGCATATCTTCAACCATTCAATCATCCTCCCGACCACCTGCTGACTCCATCCCCTTATGTATGGTCATAGCCAATCACTAGCAGCCGTGTTGTTAAGGGATTAGTGACAGCCCAATCGGATGACCTCCTTCAGCTTCTATCCCTTTAACTCAGCGGGGAACAAATACGAACACAAAGACGCACAAACCCACATCACTAAGAAAACCACATAGCAGCAGAAGGCCAAAACATTCTCGATGGGAGTGTGGGACATGCTGAGGGCTTAGCTCTACGACAGGATAGAGGCCCCGGTGTTTATGGTGCATCTGCTGCACATTAGCTGTTTCAGAATCAGTGCGAATAATAACATGTATTCATGTGCATATATGTGTGTGTGTGTGTCTTTAGTGCAAGCCTGGTATAGGAGCAAGATGATGGAGGTACAAATGGTAGTGAGATGAAAAACGGATAATGACAACAGTCATTTAAAAATGAAATTGATGTCATGTCTTTTCACTGTAAGGAAGATTCTTTAATACACACCCCCTCTGTGCGTATGTCTCTGTGTGCAAGTGCATGTGTTTATGTGTGTCAGAGAGAGAGAGTAGGTGTGTATGTGTTACATGGTGTACTAACATTATACAGCAATTTAACATCCCACTTCACTGCTGTCATACACAATCATGTAGGCTACACTAGGTGCAGTATAAAAGCATGTGACACAGAAAGAGAGACTGTGTGTGTGTGTGTGTGTGTGTGTGTGTGTGTGTGTGTGTGTGTGTGTGTGTGTGTGTGTGCGTGCGTGCATGCGTGCGTGCGTGCGTGCGTGTATGTGTATGTGTGCGTGCACACAAAGGTCAACTACACACAGTGTACCGTAATTATAATTAGCACATGCAGCAAACATGTTCTTATGGAGCCATATAGATGTGAAAAATTGTGTTGTGACAGTATAGAAAAATTAACAGTATGCAAGCATGCACTTAAGAAATAAAATGTACATGCACGCACACAATTACATGATGACAGAGTACATAATTATACAGTTATCAACGAAGACTGTGCTTCTGCCCTTCTCTGGACCACTGGAGTGTGTCATTGCGTTTCCTCACAACCCCATCCGTCACACAGGCTCTCTCTCTCTGTGTACACACACACACACACACACACACACACACACACACATGCACGCACACACTCTATATGAAAAATATCATAGCCCATTACTGTTAGAAAGTCCAAAATGAGCCCAAACGTCCAAGCATCTCCTCTCTTTATGACACTGGTAATGCTGCACAATTGTTCAGCAGCCCAACTAGTCTACAATGGCAACTTGACCATTGAAGCTCACCAGATTGGTATTGTGTCCGGAAACCACAAATCTGTCAAACCATTGGAAAATCAAAGGGCATCCTTTGTGTTTTAAAAACTGTATAACTTCTACCTAAAACCTGCACCTCCCAGACTTGCTTTGGTTTTTGTCTTAAAAGCTGCCATTTTTTAAGACCGTGGGAAGAATAAGGTCCTGTTTTGACACCAGCAGGCTTCAGTGACATCTTTATTCAGAGTATGTCATATCGCAAGGACAGGACTAAACCATATTTCCAAGGCAAAATGGCTGTCAGCGAACATACCATACAGTAAAATTCTATTTTAGGTATTGTGCTAAAGAGCGTTTTTTGGAACAGTTTATCACCGTAAACATGTCTACCCGCTTCTGGACATGTGCCAGTTAAACTTTTTTTCAGTCAGACAACTCACATTTGAAATGTTTATTATAACAGCAGAACATTGTGTTTGGCGGCCAGACTCTGACCTCATCACTCCCCGCAGATTGGGTTTACATGAGATATTGGGGAGTGATGATAAGGTAGCTTTCCCCTGGCCGGAGCCTGCAGGTGGATGCTGGGGTGGTGGTGGGGCTGAAAGCAGGCAGCAATACAGGTGCAGGGCGGCAGCAGCATTGACAAGGCAGATATGGGGAAATTGTGCAGCTTAAATAAACCGCTAAATTGAGGGGGTGTGTTTGGTAAATGATACGGCGAGTCAAGCATGTCACGTGTGTATACAGCAGTGCAGCTCGAGTTGACTGCCTGAACTAGCACCATTCATAGGCGCCAATTTATGTTTTCCTCAGTGGGTGCTCACGGGCGCACGCCCTTTAAAAAAAAAAGTAGGTCTAATCAAAAAATGTTTGCAATGTTGCATTTCAAAACCTTAGGAAATGGACAGCGGTCGACACGAACACACACGCCTATTGGCTCGATAATAAGTCTTTCACCTCAGGACAAAAGCCACTTCTCACAAATACAGATAGGATTGGAGATGAATACGTAAACGCGATCACCTTCGTGGGAAATTAAGAATCAATTCCACCTGTCTAGTAGCCTAGGCACACTATGACAGACGCTCCACTTAGCACCAACTGCAATGTTTAATTTTAAATGAATGCAGCCTACTGGCAGTCTGGCACTGGGTGCTCAGTATTTTCCGTGGGTGCTCGAGCTCCGGAGCACCCACGGTATCGGCGCCTATGGCACCATTTCTTTAAAACTCTTTTTAAGCCAAAATAGTTTTCATACTGCAAGTCATAGAGATGACACCATAAACACAAGAAAAACACAACTGATACATATAAGAATACTAAAATATCCAAACTGATCTACTGATTGACTCAAACTTCATCCTGAAAGAAACTATTCTAAACAAACCAAAGCATTGTCTCCCTCAACCAGCCTGAGAATGTTGTTGCAATATCAGGAAAGTATGTGTGCCAAATGTTAACACACTTGTTTGATCTCTGAACTGGTGACAACTTGATTGATAGACTGAGCTCACATTTAAAAGGTGAGACAAAAGAGGAAGTTTATGTCTGACTCAATAAGTGTAGGTATACAGTACATAAAGAGCATACTGATCCTTTCAGCCAGGTCTGAAGCTGAACTATCTTTGGAGAAATTGTTCATTCAAGACTTTTTATGTGACTATAAAATTGGAAAAGCATTAACTTGGAAAAGTTACAAACAAACAATGTCTTACATGAGATTTATTCCTCTGCAGTGGTAGTAAACACAACAAATTGGCTCGCAAAAACTGTGCTATATTCAGAGCATAACAAGATATTTAGTGCTGACGAACAGTGACGTTAACTGTGATAAACAGCAGGGCTACAACTGTGTACTGACACTCCCCAAGACACACAAACATAAACCGGAGATCCTCTTGTAGAGGAGCCGCTAGCTTCGCTACAACACAGGTCACACAGTGACTCTCTCAAAGGTCAATAAACATGCTTTTAGTGATTGTCAAAGCTCCACCGGACTCACTCCTGTTGCAGCAGAGACACAAAGAGTCCGATAGTAACTGCTCATAGCTGGTAAGCTCTGACTATCAGCTCTGACATGTCGCTGTCCATGCTAAACGGAGCAGTGGTCAATCAGTGTCCCCCATGCCCCCTGACCCCCCACATCTCACACTACATAGCCACGAGGCTTCTACTCCCCCACTCCTCTGTTGCATTTTTTACTGTAATATGCCAAAGGTATTTAACACGGCATGGCAATGTCAACACATCGCTGTTGAGTTGGGATGTTGGATGATCATATCTAAAGTGTTCACATATGTATGTTATGTCCACGTGTGTGTGTGCGTGTGTGTGTGTGTGTGTGTGTGTGTGTGTGTGTGTGTGTTTGTGTGTGTGTGTGTGTGTGTCACAATTAATATCTCAGTTGCACTCAGTCATAAATTGCCATGGTAACTATGCACCAGTCTTGTGGTTGAGTCCTGTCAGTCTGGTGTATTCTGGGACCGGGAACCTGCGGCCTCCTTTATCTCTCACTTTTCTCTCTCTCTCTCTCTCTCTCTCTCTCTCTCTCTCTCTCTCTCTCTCTCTCTCTCTCTCTCTCTCCCTCCGGCTGGCTGTCCTCTGTCTCCTATTCTATGTCTTTCTCTCCCTGCCAGAAGATGAGGTGAGTATCTGCTGTGTGTGTTTTGTGTTTGTGTGCGTGCATGTGTGTGTGTGTGTGTGTGTGTGTGTGTGTGTGTGTGTGTGTGTGTGTGTGTGTGTGTGTGTGTGTGCGCACGTCTGTAGTCCATCCGGTAGTTTGGTGTACATTTCAGCCTTCAGCAACACAGAGTGGCTAAAGGAGGCTTAGGTTGCTTTGATGGACAGAGAGAGAGAAGACTGTCAGAAAACAGAAAAAAATGCACTTTTACCCAAACACAAAACTTCCGGATCATTTATATTTGAATGCTATTTGGATTCCTGTCTCCCTTTTAGCACTATGTAAGGCATCTACCATACATGCATCCAGAAGGTTTGTATACACCAGGCCAACGTGAAGTTTTGGACCTGCCTTGCCTCCAGTAAGTAAGACGCTTTGCCAGCTCAGCTTTGGTCTTAATGTGGATTGGATGATCAACCATCTTTAGCTCACATAAATTCAGAACGTCTTTCTTCACTCTGCTCCTTGTCTTCAAGGACACAGTGCAGCATTGTCTAACGAACAATAAACCCCAAAATCCTTCACTTAGCTGACCATAGTGGCTTGTCATTTTAAAATTACTGCCATCTTCTTTACTGAGAATCCTGAAATATTTTGTGTTTTCAATTTGCTCTACGAAGCAACTAAAATGTGCTGAAAATATAATTTGGGTATTCTAAATGTGTAAATCATATGTAGATTCCAGAAGTGAGTGTAGTAAAATTGTGTGTGTGTGTGTGTGTGTGTGTGTGTGTGTGTGTGTGTGTGTTTGAACATGGGTCTACATCCTTGTGTACATCTTTAAAAACGTGTATGATTTGTTCCTCAGCAACCAACACCCTAAATGGCAATTACAGTCTCTAAAACCTAATACCATCGGACAGGCTATGCTGACATTCCCCTTACGCATACACACACACACACACACACACACACACACACACACACACACACACACACACATTTATAACATTATCCCCCAGCTTCAGGCCTCTACACTTCACCCTCCTGTTCTCCTCCCCCTTTTCTTCCAATCCTGTGTCCATATCCGTTGTCGCTGCTATTCAATAAACCTCAGAAACATGCACACACACACTTACACACAAACCCACACACAGTATGTCTGACACCCCCTTTGGCAAGACACAGATGCCCTGCTCTGCTCTTTTCTCTCTTTTCCTCCCTCTTGCCATGTTTGTCGGCTGTCTGTCACATAGTGACAGGAAGAAAAGCATCTTTATAAACAGCAGTGTATCATGGTGCGCTTCAATGAGCAGTACTCTGTGGACTCTTGTTTCTAAGGTATATGATATGCCATGATAATGTTTTAACATGTTTTACATATAATGACATGACACAGACTTAAGAAATTAATACATACTGCATTGTGCATACATCAGTAATATCAAATCTTCACGTCAAAGCGCATACTGCTGCGTTATTTGCTTTGGTTTCACTGTGAATGAAGGCTTCCCTAACATGTAAGAAATATATATACTGTATATATAAATCATGTACAAAGACTGTAGAGAAAAAGAGGTAGAGACAGAGAGAGTAAATGAGCTGCAGAGAACATGAGACAGAAGAAACAAGACTGCTATTATATGATGTGACAGAAGCCTTACAGACGTATATGGGCCCAAGACCTGTAGGGCCTGCAGACAGAGATGCATAGATCCAGGCCAGAGAGGCAGGCCAGCCAGCGGCCTCATCCCATGACAGAGCCCTCCTCGCTGGGTTGACTGGCCGCCTGCTCTGGCCCCGAGACCCGCCAGCCCTCACCTCGCTCTCTGCCATATATGGGCTTAGAGGCGTGCGGCGCACACACACACACACACACACACACACACACACACACACACACACGCACACACACAGAGTAGGAGCCGAGTGGTGACCTGGCAGTGGAATCAGGGGGTGAGAACAGAATCTACCCAAACTGAAGTGACCTCTAATTAGTGCTATTGGCAAAGTGGTCCTTCCCTTACACGTATGAACACACACACACACACACACACGCACACACACACACAAACATGCTTGATGGTATAATTTTGTGTGTGTGGTTTGTGATGTGTACACAAATTGGCTGTGTGAACAGCCTGTGCATCGCAGACATTACATTACATTACTGCAACACATGCAAATAACATAAATGCTGATTTAAATAAAATAAAATAAATTAAAATAAATAAGAAAATGAAATAATGATGAGTTACAGCACTTTGATACAGTAGAGTGAAATTTAAGTTGTCCAGTTTAGTTTGCTACTAATTTTTAGGGTTTTTTTGTTATCTGTTTTATTCTTTCTGATTCATATTGCATTATTCATCTCTTTTTCTGCTGCTTGATTACATTGATCAACTCATGCTAAATGTTAAATTGCTTAGCATCAACAAAATGCCCGATCATCAATCTACCCCTCTTCAAAACATATTTTTCTATACATTTTTACAACTTCAGACTCTATTCATTTGATTTGACCCACAGTGTCACTGCTCTACTACACCTCTGCCCTCCTCCCTTCTGTTCTACCCCTTCTCCTTTCTCCCTCAATTTTCTTCTTGTTTTAGAGACACTATCTAATCTCTCCCAGGGACAGGACCTGTCTATGCCGCTGAGGTCCTGGCCACGTTGTATATTCATTGAAAAAACAGAGCTTAAAAAAGAAGCAGTGTTTAGGGTGAAAACTTCAGATTGTTTATTGATTTTTATTTGTGTTGTTGAATAAGTCTGTCTGACCATGATGTCCCAGCGGGGGCTTTGCTTGGGGCATCGCATTAGGCACAAACATGCAGAGACAGATCCACAGGAACAGGTGCTTGGATGGTGGTAAGAGGAGGCACATTTATATACAGATACACATACTTTGACACAGTTTACAAAATGCATTTTAAATTAAAAAATTCCACCTTGACATTTTAGGTTTTTGTCACAAAATGTAATCCATTCTTCAAAATGTGAAATAAGTCAATAGAATTGAATACATTCCAAGGGGACTACAGCACACACTGTCACCGTAGCCGACCTCACACGCGCCAATGTGACGTCAAAATGACGTAGATCTTGCTGCCGCGCCAGGATTTTGAGTGCGCGACCAGAGGGCCCCACTCTATTTTTTTCAGCGGCGTGCGACAAAGCGGTAACAGGAAGCATGAACGAGCTTGAGAGCAACCGGATGTCAGGACTCTCAGAGTGACTGCAAGTCTCTCTTGTAAACTTACTGGGTTAAGATGAGTTCTTTTATGGCGAATGAAAGGCTTGATCCGACGAAGTAGGTCATCGAATCAAATTGAAGCATTGACGTCAATGCTGCTGCCAGTTCTGCCGTTGTTTACCTTTTTCTTCTTCTTCTAGTCCGTAGAAAGAGCAAAGTTGGTAGCCTTTCCTCATTAGCACCACCTCTGTTCAGGAGAAGACCGCAACTAGTTTCGCGACCACCACGCGCGAGTATAAACAGTTACAGCGCTCCCACACTGGCACACTGGCGCTCGACAGCTCGGCTGCGGCGAGTATACCCCATGTTTGAAGCTGGGCGTGTACTGAAACTGAAGTGAATAAGAGAAAAATAAGAAAACCCTCCATCTGATTCATGGTGTTGTGAAGCAAGTGATAAATCATCTTTCCTCAATTTTTTTTCAAATCATAATGTAATAATGTTATTGTTAAATGATAATCTTGAGACACAATTTGACCGTGGGATTTTGACAGCTGTCCTGTATCCAGCGACCGAAACAAAATTATGCCATTAGAAAATCCAGTAAAACGTTCCACGGAGGGAAAGACAGAATGTGAACATTTGGATTTTCGTTCAAGTCATTCATCTGCATCTCATAACAGACTGAGTGTGCTGGCCGGCTAATGACGGCGACAGATGCCTAATGCCTTCTTCACAATACTGACGCCATAAAACACAAGGCAAACAGGCGCCACCCTAAAGCACTGTCTGTCAAGCCATCACCTTAACTACACTGGCAACAGCACAAAGAGTGGAGGGCAGGAGAGCACGGTACTGAATCTGTGTGAAAGTAAGAGAGAGGGGGGAGAGAACAACCTGGATGGATACAAAGAGAAAGATTAATTGACACTCAGAGAATGAGAAAGACAGAATGAAAGTGTATATGTGAGGTAGACAGAGAGAAAGAGCTGGCAGATGAATGAGCAGCCTCTTAGGTAAATGGCAGGAAGTATTGCTGTCTGTCTGTCATCCTGATTAAAGGTACCATAAATACACAGTGCTGTAGTTGACATATACACAAACACATGACGATAACCAACCATTTAGTTTGAATAGGAAATATATCAGATTTGTTGTTTGTGTGTTGGAAATGTTCCTCACACGCACAGATAATTCACTGAGGCCTCCAAAACCCCATCAGAGTTACTTTATTTGCAAATAAGAAAAATATTATGATTAGTTTGCTGGCTATCTTTGTATAATGTACAATGATGAAGATGAGAGGTAGAGTTTAGATTCTCTGCCCGAGCCCGAGCCCGAACTGGACCCGACCCCGCCACTATCCTCGGGCCGGGCCCTTGATCAAGCATTTTTGTTTTTTTAATCATTAATTTATTAGCCTAATTGGGTGGGGAGAAAGCTATGACATAATCATGTGCAGCATCTCCTCCCCTCGCACGCATCACACCGGGCCTGCTGTATTGTGTAGCTTAAGTGCAACATGGAGCTTGAAGATGTAAAGAAAAAAATAAAAACAGGAGAATTATCTTTGAGCAAGTTTGGAGGAAAGTCAGAGGTATGGAACCATTTTAAACAAGTCGTGGGCAGTGACAACGTGTTGGCTTTGTCAAGTGCATTAAGTGCGGCGCGCTGCTCGCCTATGACAGCAAAAAAACGGGGACGATGAACAGGCACATGAAGCAGGCTTGCCATGGCAGAAAAGATGATAGTTATCCTTCAATGTCCTCTTTTGTTTCTTCTCCAAGCATACCCCTTCTAAACAGATTTCTGACTCGGAATTGTAGTTGAGAACGTCAGTTATAATGGCCCACGTATTAAACAATTGTCGGGTTTAAAAAATTGTCGGGTTTAATTACAGTTAATGTGTCCTCCGACAATGCTTTCCTAGCTTTCTGCTTCTTTTTTGCCAGCTCAGCCATGACAATAGTGTGAAAAACTCCATTGCTACCTTGTTCTTGCTAGCCGGTTACTGAACGGGCGTGTATGTGTGCAGTGCCTAAAGCAATTCGTTACATCGCGAGACCTAATATCAAGCGATACTTCCTGACGCTGAGGCCGGCGGCTCGCCGGCCAAAAGTTGCAAAGGTGGTTTTTCCATTCACAGGCGCTAGGGGGAAGCGAGACGACCACAATTCAACCCAGAAAAAGTCATATAACCATTCCAATGACTCAGAAGCTGTTCAGTTAAGGTAAATTAAGCTTAAAAAAACTGCATAGTTCCCTTTTAAGACACATAAATATGGGGGAGCAGTGGAACAGCAAAGCAAAAGGCAAAAAAATATTTTGTATTTACACGCTGACTTTCTTGACTTTTCATCAACGGTATCCACCATGTCAGGAAATAAAGAGACTGACTTCTACTAATATGACTTCTCGATATGCCTCCATCCTATCCCCCCCAAGGATGGTATGCATGGTTATCAACTGCACTGGTAGTTAAGACTTTGAATTGAATTTTTTTACTGTGTATTTTTGTATGTGTTATTGATTGTCTGTGTGAGACAGTGACAAAGATGGGCTTGCATTGCTGTGCATGATGACATGTTTATGTGTGTGTGACCTGTTTGTTTGCATGTGTGTCATGTTTGTGCAGCGCTGATGGTGTGTATGTGTCACACATCTGTTGCTGTGTGCAGTAATTTGCGTTCTCAGCTTGGCGCCCTAGTAATTATTCAAACGCTACCTTTTGCTCCGACATTAAAAGCCTTCATCTGGCGGACATGAAACAGCAGAGAACCCGATAAGGCTTCAAACGCTGCCTGCCATCCACAGAGAAGCGGGAAAGGTGAAGAGATGCATGGTGGGATAGATGGGATTGTTTTTCTCTGGAGGTTTGCTTTCACATTGGTGTTATATCTTCTCTGCTCAAACCACACCAGAAAATGTGTGATCACTGTATTCCAGAAAGGAGGGAAATTTAATTATTATTCTGAACCAGCTTTTGGAATAAATCACATATGATGTACTGTGGTATTTTATTTAGATAATTTAGAGGGGATGCTGGTGGATAGAGAATGGCATGGACAGAATGAGAAATATATGTTATTCGAAAGACAAGAGTGCCAGGTTGCTTTAATGGAAAGTGATCAAATGTAATCCCCACTGTTATATTTGCAGTCTTTGTGTGTTTGTGTCACGTGATGTTCATTGACGGGAGGGAGTCACATGTGGACATCAGCCTTTATTAAAGGAACATAGATTCAGACAGCCCTTAAACCAATGTTGTGCTTTTTCACAGTGTCTAAAACTATTTTTATTGAGTTTATGAACTTGAACATCATCAATAAGTCAGATTAGTTCAGTCTGGTCCGGCACATCAACTTACTCTACCAGTTCTGATGATTTGAGTTTCCTGCAAATACTACTAAGGAAGCTGATATCAATTTATCTGACCACCACAGGGCTATTGTGCAGTCTGGTCTTTCCTGGTATTATAACTTCCTTTGTATTAGTCTTTTTAATTCCGCCAAAATTGTACTTTGCCATCACTGCCCTTTCAAATCAGGCGTCACAACGGATGTTCTCCTTTGACTTTATCATCTACATGATATGCGTGTGTGTGTGTGTGTGTGTGTGTGTGTGTGTGTGTGTGTGTGTGTGTGTGTGGTACCACAGTCTTTTGGGAATTATCTGCATTCTTTACAGGCCTTCTTAGAAGATTTGTGGTTCTCTTTGGTCATCCATCTTTGTGTAAACTCCCACCTGCTGGTGCTGCTGAGCACTTGTCCACAGAGAGGTTAATTTACGGTTTCCTCTTCTTGACTCTTAGATCCTGTTGTGGAATGTTGTTAAAGGATCATTTGCATTGATCACATTTGATTTGAAGAGTCTGCTACAGACTGCTCAGGCTAAGCCGTTGACATGTGTTGTTCAGATATTGTTGATCTTAATTATGCTAGAAGATACACAGTTACATCATATTGAAAGACAGTCATGTCTTCTTATTGTATGAATATCTGACATTTATCATCTATGATTTCTTTTTTTTCTGACACAAGTACTGAGGTTTGGCTTCCAAATACTATTGTCATCCACTACAGAGGCCTATCAGTTAGGCTGAGTAACTGCATTCGAGAGGGATACACTCAAATCTGTTTGCCTTTCCTAAATCAGCTGAAAAGAGTTTTAAAAAAATGAATTAATATTTGAAAAATGTAATATTTGATGTGAATAAAAGCCAATCTGTGACAGACTGAGCAATACAGGGACCTTACACACAATTAGAATGAACTCTCTCTGGTACCAAAATGATTGTTAAAATATTAAAACCCAGTGTGCTCTCTGATTAGTTTTTTAGCAGAAAGAGGGTACACTGTGAGGAATCCATATATTGGGTACCCCTTACAAAAAAAAATACAGACAACTAAACTAACAATCCACACACGTTGTTTCTCAAGGGACTGTGTTTCCTCTCTTTTTTTCTTGTTATCATCACTGAAACAAGTCAGTTTGTCTGCACATCCATATTCATCATTCGCCTCTGCATGAATATTAATTCATCCTTAAAAAAGAGTGCAGAAAAAAGCAATACAATGAATGAGGGAAAATAAAATATGACAGAGTATGTGCGATGTCGAATTCATGTCTGTTTCAAAGCCCCTGTGTCCCTATTCCTGTGGCTGACTTGTACCGACATGCTAATCAGCCTCTCGCTGTACCCTGTTCTGTCTAATTGTCGACAAATGATCTCAACTCGAGAATAATGTATGCACGGCCTTTCACTGGTGCATACAGACAAGCCAGTCAACTCAACTGCTTCTGTTTTCAACAAGCAGCTCAATGGCACCATTTAAATATAGACCTGAGTGCTGTGCTTATTATTCACACTTGACTCACACCATCTAATTTTCCCGTTCTCGCGTTGCTTTTGTTTTGCTCCTTGTTTTTCCCTGTTTATAGTTGGTTACTGCACATTCTTCTGTTCAGTTTGTTTCTTTGTTATACTTTTTCACTGCTCCTATTATCTCTCCCACTTAAGCTACCCCTCTTAGTGTGTCATAGATGGCTAACGTCACTGGCTTTTTTTTTCTTTTTTTTTTAATTGAGTTCCGTTGTAAGTAAAGGCTAATATTATTATCATTTCCTGACCGACAGTTAAATTAGAAGTAGCTTAATTACACCCCGATTGTCTTCAGTGATTGAATTTCAGTTTAACCCGTTGGGAACCACAAGAGGAAACTGCTCAGTTGGGAAATTCATTCACTCATTTAAACTGAAACCCAGAGCGTGTTCAAAAAATATAGTTTGAGTTTCTGAGGAAAGAAACTTTGAAGCACACTTGGTTTACAAAATAATGCCCTTGTGAATAACTGCTTTTTTTGTACCCTGCAAAGGGCCTCTTGGGAATTCTGATAGAAGACTCCCAGCAAGAGTCAAGGCAACCTACCAGATGACTCTTTTGGACTCCAATTCCCAATGAATCAGAATCAGAATCAGAATCAGAAAAGCTTTATTGCCAAGTACGTTTTTTACACATACAAGGAATTTGTTTTGGTGTTGTAGGTACATGTCACACATTCTCTAAATATAAGAAGGTTAAGAAAATGAAGTATTAGAATATAAACAATATAAGTATACATATATATACACAGTATGTATTAAAAATAAAAAAGAGTAGTACAGCAGAGTAAGTACGGTGGCATGTAGAGCCAGAGGTGGAGTGTGGAGAGTGTCAGCGTGGGTTCCGGGCCTTGTTGATAAGGCTAGTGGCTGATGGGAAAAAAACTGTTCTTGTGGTGTGAGGTTTTGGTCCTGATGGACCTCAGCCTCCTGCCAAAGGGGAGGGATCGGCCACAATCTTTCCAGCACGCTTCAGAGTCCTGGTGGCGTACAGGTCCTAGAGCGGCGGCAGATTGCAGCCAATCACCTTCTCTGCAGACCGAATGACACGCTGCAGTCTGCCCCATGACGTGACCAACTGCAATCTGAATGTTAAGCATTTCCTCTGGGACAGCTAAAGGAATTTTTTTTAAGATCATTACATGAGAAGAGGCTTCAGCAAAAGTCAAGGAAGGTAAATGAAGCGTACATCGTTTAGAAAAAGATTAATCAATTAACCTATCAATTCAATTCAATTCAATTCAATTTTATTGTCATTCAGCATGTTAGACACACAGAGGACGAAATTCGCTCTCAGGATCAGCAATATGGCAGTGGCAGTAATTCATTAACCTATGATTAAAAGAGATAAGGTTTAAATATAGAATAAATAAAATAAAATAAGAAATAAAATCAGTTCTTTAAAAACAATCAAAGCGACAAGTATTTCAGGGCATCAGCAGTCCATAAAGTGCATCAGTAGTCCATAGGGTAAAGTGCGTACAGTTCAATAAAATGCATACAGTTCTTTAGGGAAAAGGGATGGCAGCAGCACACAGTAGAGTTTAGTTGACGATCCTTGAGTTCACAAGCCTCACCGCCTCTGGGTAGAAGCTGCACTTTAGCCTTGTGGTCCTAGCATTAAGACTGCGCAGCCTCTTGCCGGAGGGGAGGGGGTTAAACACGTTGTATGCTGGGTGCGAGGGATCTGTCATGATGTTGGAGGCACAGCTCCTGCATCTGCTGGCGTAGATGTTGTCCAGGGAAGGGAGACTGCAGTTTGTAATCTTTTGAGCAGATTTAACTACTCTCTGCAGGGCCGCCTTATCCGCTGCAGAGCAGTTCCCATACCAGACAGTGATGGAGAATGTCAGTGTGCTCTCCACCACACACCTGTAAACGGAGGTGAGGACAGCAGGACTGAGGCCAGCCTGCTTCAGCCTCCTCAAGAAGTACATGCGCTGGTGAGCCTTCTTGAGAATGTTAGCCGTGTTGGTACTCCACGTCAGGTCGCTAGAGATGTGAATCCCCAGGTATTTGAGTGACGATACCATCTCCACCTCAGCTCCTCCGATGATGAGAGGTGATGGGGTATGCCTCCCCCTCCTAAAATCCACAACAATCTCTTTGGTCTCATCCACATCGATACAAAGGTTATTTCCTCTGCACCAGTCCACCAGATCGTCCACCTCCTGCCTATACGCAGACTCGTCACCATTGGAGATTAGTCCAACGACTATATACTTGTATACTATATACTTGTTACAACTACAACACAAGCAAAAAACAAACAGACATGTGTGTGTGTGTGTGTGTGTGTGTGTGTGTGTGTGTGTGTGTGTGTGTGTGTGTGTGTGTGTGTGTGTGTGTGAGAGAGAAAGAGGGGGAGGTGACGAGATCACGTGGGTAGCTAAGCCACGCAGTCAAGATGGCAGATGAAACACCACAAAATCAAGATGGCGGATGAAACAACGCGAGATGTGAGGCTCTTTGTAGTTTTAGTACAAAGACACCAAAAATGGCTACTCCTAGCGCTGAAATGGCGGTTGTGAAGCTCTGTTACGTTCTCACGTGACTATGGTAGCGGGCGAGGCCAGCTGTTCAAAATGGTGTGCGTGTGTAAATGTGTTCGGTTAGAGTGTAAAAGAGGAAAGAAAGTACACTTTAGAGACAGAAAGACACTTGGAGTCTTGATTTTCGAGGTTCTGACAATAACCACTCCTCTCGTTCACTCAGGAGAAGTTGGCTAACGAGGGGATGTTTATTTCTCTGCCTCTACTGAGCTAACAGCTGACTCTGTGCAGCGATTATAAACCGATCTGTTTGTCTACACAGGGCCACGAGGTGACGGTCTCGTTACCTCGCGGGGCTGTGGTTAGACTGACTAACGGAAGGTTATTATCTCGCTTGTACAGTAACTAAGTTCTCAGCGGCGGGAGATAGCAATGTAGCATTTCAGTTTCAATAAGCTACATTATTTAACACAACATCAACAATGTACCGTGATCAGTACTTTCACAGCAATGAATTGGACTCGGGGTCACAATCAAATGAATAATCAGACAGTCAGTCAGTTGTGCGCGGAAAAGCTTGTTTCTCTCCACGGGCAGTGACAAACAAGCTAGGTCGACTCGATGAAAAAACTGTGTTTTCTCTTCTGCAGATATGAAACCCTTTCCACAGGATCCAGGGTGCTTCCAGAACACCAAAAAGAGTCCACTTTTCGGGAGAATGAAACTATTTAAAGTACAAATGTTTGTATACCTCCTGTTGCCGCTCGCATATGCAGTGGAAGACAAAGAGGAGAGATTGCTCCGCATATTTATTCCCCAGGTCAGCTGGTCACGGACCTCTGGTGCGTTCAGGTTCCCCCGGCCAATGGGAAATCAGGGCTCTTGGACGTCCAGCCATTTTGAAAACGCTTTCCTCGTGGAGGTAACATCTAGGTGTGATTGCTTGTCCACTGCTTAGTTTGTTAGTGAGTTTACATGTAGGCCACACTCTTTGTTTGAAAGGGCTTCAGGCCTGCCTCATGTGCTTTCCTTTGTTTCAGAGGCCACATGCTCTGAGGCTTTGTCCACAAGATAGTGTTTAACCACACTGCTCGGTCCCAACATACTTCGCCACCTTACTTCCCCTTTTGCTCCTGTTATAATTACTAAAGGGTGACGCCACTATAAACGTAAATATGCGTCGTAATTGCTGCTTGAACAAACAACTTATGGTGCCGTTTTTCAGGGGAGAACAGTCTCCTCATGACAGTTTAGCTCAAGTTTTTGATCCCGCAACAATCTCAGAAAAACTACAAATTAAGTGATGTA
The DNA here is from genome assembly GCF_008315115.2 of Sander lucioperca. Lineage (NCBI taxonomy): Eukaryota > Metazoa > Chordata > Actinopteri > Perciformes > Percidae > Sander > Sander lucioperca. Next base: position 15,726,898 of record NC_050175.1, read on the forward strand.
TTCTGAAATCTTAAAGAGGGTGGCATTTCTTTAACTACAGCTCTTCCATGCCTTCTCTTCTCCCCACATTTCCCTTTCCGTCTCTCATCTGGTGAATGTGGTCAATCCAGAGTATAATGGTTAGCAAGAATAAACATAAAATTTATGACCTTATCAATTATGCATTCACATTCCTGTGATAGTGTGTCAGTTTGTATTTATTACACTGTGCGTGTGCATGTCTGTATGCATGAGGTAGAAGACAAAACAAGGAGACAGCCATAACAATTACAGGCTCAAGTTTAGTTTTTGCGCCACCATTGGCCAGCCTATTTCCATTTTTGCAAAATTTGTGTCGAGACCTCTGTGTGTGTTCATTTGTTTAAGTGTGTGCCATCTGGAAACTGTTCCGGTTTGCCAGGGTTTACTAAGCTAAAATACACTGTTCCTTAGCTTTCTTACACACATTAGTTAATTTGTGAGGACATCCCTTTAGTTTGCAATTTCTTAGTATTTGCACATTTGCATGACTGCTTTGTGTCTTGATTTTTTTTACAAACTCTAAAAATTGACGTTAGACGTCATGATCTGATGCCGACTTTTATTTTAGCCAAAATGTATTACACTTTTTTAATATACTATATTAACAAGATTGATAGAAGAAGAAAAACTTGTCAGATTTATTTGTGGGAATGTACTTTAATTTGTGTGTGACTTGCTCCTTATTGGGTGTAAGATTGGATAGAAGATTAACAACAAAAGTTTAATTAAATATAATGTAACTTCACACTTATGCTGGCAGGGTAAGGGGACCTTTGCATGTAGTGCTCCTCGATGGAAGCCTCCGCCTCATCCCCACACAACAATACTTGTTATCAACAGATTCATAACATAATAGTGCTACCTAATAAATATGCCATGATGGGTGCTCTTGGCTTAGATTTATACCCTTAATAACTCCATTTGGCATAACGCTGACACCTGCTCTGCCAGACAAAATGGAACTAAATAATTCAATCAGTGCCAAAGAACAAAGAACTCTTTCTTTTCCCCTTGTTTTATCTTTGACTTTCCTACTGTACAGTGCTGCTAACAGCCCCTCTCCTCATGCCCTTTACTAGACTTAAGTATCTTTCCCTCTGAGTGTCTCTTTCTCTTGCCCTCTTTTTTTTAGAGTGGGAATCATCCGGCAGATCTCTTTTAGGTATTAGTTTATGGGCCATGACATGAGCTATGAATGAGAAACAACGTGAAAGACCTGAGAACATTAATCACAGAGCAACATATGGTAATAGACGGTTATCAATTCCCTCACACTCTGTGATTAAGAGAGGGAGAGAAGGAGGTAAGGAGGAAGGGAAACGAGTAAAGTAGTGAGAGTGTGGAGAGAGGCAAGAAAGGAAAGGCAAGAGATGGAATAAAAGAAGGAACATAAAGTTATGGGAAATGAGAGACAGATAGAAGAAGCATGGACAGAAGGAGGAGAGTGCAGGGAAAGGGGCAAGAGAAAGGGGGAATCTAAGGTAAAAAAAAAGAAAAAAATTCCAAAAGGAAAAAAACTTAAACCAAACTTTAGTTTACCAAATCATCATACAAAATACATTTTTACATCCTCCTTTCACTATGTTACATCTCTCATCTAAGAGCATAATGTTCAAAACGTAACCTTGGCTAGTTGGACGCCAAGTATGATATAAATACAAAAATATAGCTACTGTGTTTCTTTGTTATTGTAAGTGTTCACACACACACACACACGTACATAGTCAAGTACGTGTGTGTGTGTGTTTTCTTGCTTTGTTTAGGATCAGTTGCTGGGGACTTAAGCGTGATTTATGGTTCTGCGGAGGCTCCATGCAGAGCTTTCGCCGTAGCCTACGTAAGTGGCCTGAAGTTTATACTTGTGCGTTGGTGTGTACGTCAAGCCGGCATGTGTGTGTGTGTGGGGAGTGTGTGGTAGAGGGAGAAGTGAGAGAGTGATGGTGATTAGCTTCGGGGCGAGTAGCGACTCTGGAGTCATAGTGAGAGAAACAAAGTGTCTTCCCTGTGCTTTCTGACCACGGTGGGAAATCTATAGCAGGACAAGTTAACCCTCTCCTTGATTTCATGTTGTTTATGGAGAAGGAGAACCAGGAAATGAGTAGGGGGAAATGCAACGCTGCCAAGACACGACATGCGTCGCCACGACGCGTTGTTACATTTTTCAAGAGGTGCACGTCAGGCAACGGCATAGGGTCTGGCGTTTCTCCACGTACCTACGTGCGAAGCCACGGCGTAGATTTTATGCAGAAGTATAAATCATGCTTTATAGTCATCAGCATATGATCAATGCAAAGCCCATAATAACACCAACATTATCCTTGGCTTTCTCCATATTGTATTCATTTTTATAAATACAGGTGCAGGTGCTTTAAAAGGTGGTGTGTGCTAAAATTAAGATCTCATTTTTTTCATTTCTTACTGGCTAAAAGGAAGGTAACAAATCTTTCAGCCCATAAACAAATCAGCTGAGTTGAACGTTGTGTCTGTCAAAACATGTGAAAGTCTGGTTGAGACGAGTTGTCATCAGTACTGTCTGGACAGCTCTCATAAATAACAGATGTGGAGGAGACACAACAGCTCAGTGTGCTTGTCCTCTTATTCATCATCACTGCAAATGTGTCTATAGATGATCAGTTGGCAACTTCAGTTTTTAAACCAGCTCAAACCACTGCCTACCATGGATGCCCTGACCTTAAGCTTTATACTCACCTGGAGGCCTCCTTTTGTCACCTTTTTACCACATAATATTTCCAAGAGGTATTGTACAATGTTTACAGAGAGTGCAGACTTTAAAAGAAGGCTAACTAAGTTACCAAAATCCCAGTTTCTGTTAATTTACATGTCAGACAATTGAAAATGGATAAACACTGATGTGTATAAGACGGTAACCTGACTTTACACCCTACTGTATCCCTGCTTATGGAGCCGGATGCCTCCTGGTTGCCTCCTCCTGAGCGTTTTGGTGGAGATTTATAGACGATCCACGCTGCTGTCATCACCATGCGGCTGAATTATCTCATCGGTCGCATTAATCCGCCGATTACATTTGATTTAATTTTCATAATAATTAAAGTGAACCATCACTAAAATTAAAAGCATTCGGGAGGTGTGTGTGAGTATAAGCTTAAGGGGGGATGGAGGCCGCATGCGCTCATAGATGAAAGGGCTGGTAATTGTGCAGCCAGAGACTCTTCTTTCTCTCTCTCTTTTCCTATCTATCTGTTTGTTTCTCTCTGCTCCCCCCACCCTCTCCCTCTTACCACCTGCTCCAGGAATCCAGATGAAGTGATTAGATTGATAGGTGCAAAAGGGAAAGAAGGAAGGGGAGGAGTGGACAAAAATGATTAAATTAGCATATCACAAACGCCTCACGCACTGCCACCCCTGGAAAACAAAATATCAGGCCACCTAAGGCCTGCCACAGTGCTGAAGAGTCCTGTGAGTGTGTTTGAAACCCCACACGGCAGGATTAAAAAACCCAAAGCCTGAGCTGGAGACAAAGTAGGAGTAAAGCCTCCTGGTGCTGGGAGACGGCGTGTGTGATATCTGCATTAGGTGGCAGCAAAGATACAGTACTCCAATTCCTAGCCCTGTGTAGAGTGTATGACTGTGTGTGTGTGTGTGTGTGTGTGTGTGTGTGTGTGTGTGTGTGTGTGTGTGTGTGTGTGTGTGTGTGTGTGTGTGTGTGTGTGTGTGTGTGTGTGTGTGTGTGTGTGTGTATATGTGTGTGTGAGAGAGAGAGCGAGAGAGAGAGAGAGTGGCAGGGAGAAACACACAGAGAGGCTTATTGTTTTTATCATATGTCCCCCCATTAGGATATGGAAATAGTTAAATGAATGAAATGAAAAAAAAAAAGAAAGCTTAAATGGATACATGCTTAAGTAAACAACATTTTGAGCTGTCACACAAAGTCAAATTCAAAAATGTTTTTTATTAGCAAAATTACCTTCTCGTTAACAATTTTAACTGAAAAATACCCACATTTTTAAAAAGTCGGCATAAACTGATTTTTCATTCATTCATTCATTCATTCAACCTTTATTTATACTCGAGAGATCATTAAGCGGCAGCCCTCATTTGCAATGACATCGAGTCAGTTACAAATACAAAGAAAACACAGAAAAGGAAGCAACACCATCATAAGAACATAGAACGACACTAAAACTTTCCGAAATGGAAAAAAAAAATTGATAAACCAATCAGGACAACCACAATGCAGAAGAAATACAACTATGAAAATCAATTGCAAGTAGAAGTTTGGAGGTCCAAAATTAGATTTCTAAAATGCCCAAAAGGCATGTTGATGAATTTTAATATGGATGTTTTGTTGCCATGCACCCAAAGTTGTATTTTCTGCTACAAGAGGGTACTGCTAAGGTCCTTTTGCAATCTTGAAAAATGAGCCCAACTCATAATTTTTGTGTTAAAACTCAGTATTTGTATGGTACTGCATATGAATACTTCTGTAGCCTTTGTATTATTGTATTATTACTTAATTCATCTCCAAATAGAATAATATATACAGATTTGTCCTCTAGTGGCAGTAGTAAGTATGACGGAATCAAAGTAGTAAGTAAGGTGACGAAGTATAAGAGCACAATGTCAATCACAGCTGTCAATCATGACGTTTCACCATATTTTATAGCATCAAATAATTAATTAAAACCAAACTTATTAGAAAAAAAATTAACATTTGAACATACATAAGCGTGATAAGAACTACCTAAAATGACAGAAATAATCTTTAGAAAAAAATTATTTGACATGTACATTCATTTTTTTTAGTTTAGCCCATATCCCATCCGCTAACATGGAGGGGGCGGGACTTATGACCCCTACTGCAGCCAACCACCAGGGGGCCATCTTTTAATGTAATACAGTCTATGATTTCACACTATCCATCAATCCATTAGCCTGTCTGTAACCTCGTTTCCTATTAAGGGTCGTATGGGGGCCGGAGCTGATCCCAGGTGACATTGGACAAAGGCGAGTTACACTCAGAACCAAGTAGATCGGTGGGTGAGTAGAAATGGCGTCACCAAACATCTTAGCCACAAAAAAATTCTGTGACATCAATAAGTTCATCTTATGACTACTACAAAGATATCCTCTGTTCAGAGTTGTGGAGGCCTGTCAGTCTATCCCAGCATGCTACCAGTATTAACCATGTTCTAAAGAAGAGTTTACCTTTGTTCCCAAAAGATAGTTATGGTCTTTGGAGTGAGCACAATTTGGTACTCGTTTATTTGCTCATTTCCCCCAGTGGTACCTTGCCACTCAACCCTTTCTATGAACATATAGGTCGTTGTTTTCATTTTTTAACAAATGGATACATCATTAGGGGTTCCTGCAGTGGGCAGCCCCCCCTCACTCTGACATCTCTCCAATTAGTGCATGTATAGGTTTGTGCATGTGTGTGTATTTTAGGCCTGTGTGTAACAACATAGTGTAAAAATTAATTTTAAATTAATTCTTCTTGTTTGGAAACATTATGCTACTTGTTGCTAGCCAATGAGCTAGCCTTTTCCCGCTATTGGAGTACATTTGCAGACTGCTGACTTTCTGTCATTATTTATACTTCCCTGTTTGATGACCTTCACCACATCTCTTATGTTGGTTCTTACTAGTAGCCTACCAACCTCTTGTGTAGAGCCTTGCAGAGCAGACCAGAAAGAAGTTAAGCATTAGGAAAAGTAACAACTGATGAGTTATTTAAAAACTACGGATGGAAATGCTTAAACCCACCACTAGGTAAGGACATTGAGAATGACAGGAATGTATTCTAATCAAGAGTTATGGAAACTTACGTAGCGCACTGCAGAAATGGTGTTTCTCTGACAAGTTGGAAAATTTGCCAATTCTGCATCCAATCCAATAATTGCAGCCAGAATCCCACCGACAGGGCGAGAGAAAACCCTGCGCACAATGAGCTAATGAAATCAAACGTGCAGTGCGGTTTTGCATGTTAATGCTGGCAGCGGGTGTCGATAGCGTTTAAAGATGTCAGCAGGTGGATAGCGAGATGGATGGCCCTCTGCCTGCCTTTCACTTCCCACCCCAAGGAAGTTAAACAGCATCTGCCTTAAATAGAAAACTTCAATATCTATTTAGAGAGAGGGAGGGAGCACTTCAGGGGAAAGATAGAAAGGGGGAATGGGTAAGAGAGAAAGAGAGTTAGAGAAAGAGAGAGAGGGGGAGAAAAGAAAGAATTGAAACAAGGCAATAAGTCCCTGACCTCAAGTGCACATTGCGACACATTGACGCCGTTGTCATTTGTTAATCAATAGAAGTGCTATGCAGGCTATACATTTAATGGCATGAGATTGGCAAACCTGTAACAAAATTAAGGGAAGACTAAGACCACAGCCTGTTTTTCTGTTCAGTCAATTTACAACCTCAATGACTTCAACAGTGCAGAGGGAAACATGACTTTGAGTCTCAGATCACTGCCACATCGAAACCTCATAGCTAGTTTGGCAAATTTTAAATGTTAGACGAAAGGAAACCAGTCTGTGCTACAAGGAATGACAAACATTGCAACAGAATCTGAAAACATGAGTGTGTGTGTGTGTGTGTGTGTGTGTGTGTGTGTGTGTGTGTGTGTGTGTGTGTGTGTGTGTGTGTGTGTGTGTGTGTGTCTGTGTGTGTGTGTGTGTGTGTGTGTGTGTGTGTGTCCCTTATTATGCTCCATCTTCATTAATAACAGCTATGCTTTTTAATTTCTTTTGCAGGGCCTAAATTAAATGTGTCATCGTTTAAAATAGATAGTGTAGGTCTCACATGTCCTCTCTTCCTCTCTCTCTCTCTCTGTCTGTCTGTTTCCATCATGCATGCACGCACACAAACAGAAAGGCGCTTTGGGATAATTTATAGGATAAATAAAGCATTGCTCCAATTAGTCTTAAGTCAAATAAATTAGTAATAAATTCAATCAGCTTGATTTTATGGGGTTAAGATTCATGATGTTGGTCGCTGTGGAAATATATTCTCTAGGCAAGTACATTATATTAGGGCCAGAGAGTAAAGACAATACAATGCAGGGTAATCACTGTTGTGATAGGATATCTAGAAAACCCAAGAAAAAGAGTGTATTGCTGTGCTGATCACTTATAAAAGTTTTTTTCTTTTAATTGTTAGTGGGGTTTTTTTCATTGCATGGGGAAGGTGGGTATAAAAGGACAGTGAGAAGAGGTTGGTTTTGAACAATCAATTCTTGCAGTAATGTATATGAGCAGATACTGGCACAAACATGTTTATGTAATATTGTAAGTATATATACTGTGTGGACTAATGACTCAAATAATTCAGAATAATGTATGTTGCCCTCCAATTATAGGAGAAATAAAAACTTGATCACAAAAACAATTTTCTATTGTTAATTACCTGATAGAATTGGTAAAACGTAACATAACGCCACAAATGAGAATACTTAACATTAAATTTGACTTTCAGGTCTAGGTGGATACATTAAGAGATTATTCCAATTTCCAGTCTAAAGTTAAATATCTTTAAAATAATTTCATATTCTAAATAGATTTTGCTGTAATTCATTAGTCCTCTACCCAAAGGAAACTTGCTCAGAGAACAAATATTAATGTCGCAGTGTGGCCTAGTTGTAAGAAACTGCTCCATAACCACAGGCTCATGGGGAATCTTTGATTTGTGATGATTTGATCTTGCTAACGGCAACTGAGTAAACTTGTATCCTGCTGAAACAAATCCCTACCTGACAAAAGCTGTAAATCCACAATTGCAATGCAATAACAAAGGAGGAATTTACTTAATACAAATGTTTATCTGCTCATTACTGTAAAACTTAAATCTTATGTAGTGTCATATCAAAAAGCCAGGTTTTACAACACATTATTACATTCATTCAGAGGACACTTTTGTCCAAAGTGACTTTTTTTTCCGCCTGCTGGAAGAGATTTAGTCCTTTGCTTGAGAACCCTGCGATATGTGGATCGCAACCTGAGCTACAGTTTCCCTGGGTTTTCTGATAAACACACTAAAACGACACAGACACACTAGTCAGAAAGGCTGTAAGTACACCCGAGAAGATAACAGTTTAGTTTGCTGCATAACAATAAATTAAACGTGTGTATGTGGAGGTAAGGTGTAATTTAGGTGTGTGTGTGTGTGTGTGTGTGTGTGTGTGTGTGTGTGTGTGTGTGTGTGTGTGTGTGTGTGTGTGTGTGTGTGTGTGTGTGTGTGTGTGTTTGTGTGTGTAAAGCGCATACAACAGTGTCACCCTGGGGGGTCAGATAGAAGGCCAGAAGCACTTGAGGAGGAATGAACAAGTGTCTGTGTTCACACTGATCTCCCTGCTCTTCTCATGTGCGTGACTTTGTTTTACAGCAGTGTCTTCTGTACCTGAGCTGGCATCAGCCCGCCACTTTTTTTTTTCTCCCGCTCTTTTATTCTTTCTCTGTGTGTTGGTGCATTCATCTTTCTCTGAGAGCATGGCGGTGCGCGATCACTTTGTCCTCCCGTTCATTGCCAGTTTCTGTCCTCTGTCTGTTTTTTGCACTGTGCTCTTTTCTCTGACTCTCTCTCTCGCTCTTATCCTATTGTTGGCTGTTGTTCTCCTCCCTCTCCCCCACTTCTCCCTCACCCTTTTGCTCTCCCGCTCCCGTTCTGTTCCCTCTGTGCTCGTTCTGTCTCATGGGCCCTGACCGGCCGTTGTGAACCCACAGAGCCGCGGTGACTTTGGTACACAGTACAGCCTAGTTGGTAGAAGTCAGTGCAGAGACTACAGATATGAGCTGTAAACTTTTTTTTCCATCTAGTCAGCATAAAAGTATGTGTGTGTGAATAGATCCTGTTGCATGCAAGTCCTCCATCTCTCTCTGTGTGTGTGTGTGTGTGTGTGTGTGTGTGTGTGTGTGTGTGTGTGTGTGTGTGTGTGTGTGTGTGTGTGTGTGTGTGTGTGTGTGTGTGTGTGGTGGATCCTGTTGCATGGTAGTCCTCTATCAGTGTCTGCCTCCTGATCTGATTGATTGTTCTGGGTAAATTAGGACTGGGCGCTGGTGATGGGGACAGGAGTGAGTTACACCCTTCACCCCTGTCCTTGCCCTCCACCCTCTTTCCTTCTCCTCCTCTGTGTCCCTGCTTTTATCATCTTCCTCTATGTCCTCGTCCTTTCCACTTAACCGGTTCTGTCTCCTGCATTTTCTGTTTCTCATCTCCTCCCTCTCCTTTGTTGGTTCTTTTCTTCCCCCTCATCCTCGTCACAATTCTTGTATTGTTGAGCTGCAATTTTTCCATCAAATGTCATGTGGCCTCCTCTTCAGCCATCAGTTACACTTTCCCTTTACTTATTTAAGGATAGAATGTACAGTACAATCAGACTTGTATAGTACAGTATAATCAGAATGAGTACCCTTTATATTACAAATGCAGTTAGTAGAATTTCTGTTGAAAAATGTGTACTGTAAAAGGTTTTTGATTTGTTCGGTGCATTACCTTTCCTCACCTTTACTTTATTTCTGCAAAAACATATAGCATATCTATCTATTGGATATTATAAGACCACTGCTTATTACCTGATGTGTATACACATGCATCATACACATCTGCATTCATTGTCCAGTGAGGAAAAACTTCAGATTTGTTGTAGGCTTCACTGATTTCTGACATGTTCCTCTTTGATCCGTGAGAGGCTTGAAATTTCTGATATTTTGTGTCGGATATGTTTTTTTTTTATTCTTCAAAAATGACATATACTCCTTCTCCCTCATTGAAATATTCTGAATATACTGTATAAATGTGCAAATATTGTTCATTTTCAAAGATGTGTCACATTTCACAGAAAACTTAATTCTCAGTGTATGAGCACTGGAGGTTTCCAGTTTTCACAGGACATTGTAAGTTACAGGACTCTTATACTGTAAGTTACATATTGGACCACAATTGGCTCCAAACGAGTTGTGATGTCACAAAATCCTTCTGGTACATCCACATATAAAACTCAGACTTAAGTTGAGCACAGAGAAACTTTACTTCTTGTGAGAAAATCCTTCAATTATCAAACTATGCACAGTGATGCTCAAGCATCACAGGCAACGAACAAGTAAGAAAAACACATTTTGGAGTGGTGGGGGACTAACTATTATTAATACATGAATGAAAATTAAACACACGCTTTCTGACAATGTCTGAAGAGAACTCCAATGTGGCAGTCTCTCTGTGTGATATATCATTACTTTTTCAGTCAGAAGTGGGACTAACATGTTCTTCTTTGGGAAACAGGAGAATGAACAGCACAATTGTGACTATTATCGGACTGTAACGTGCATGCAGAACAGAAAGGCCACTCTCCTAATTTTTCTTTTTTTAACTAAGATAATTTAGCTGCAGGACTTAATTGCAAAACATGTAAATACTTAATAACTTCAAACTTTTCATTGTTTTTTATTGTTTTTTATTAAGAAAAATAATTTTAACCATCTAAATAATGCCATGGCATTACCATATCAATTGATCTGATTCACTTTTACATTTCAATACACATATTTTTATCAATAAATACATGAGGAGTAAACACGTTTATATACCAAGACTACCTACACCATACTACCTTATAATAATAATAATATAATAATAATAAGTTTATTTGATATAGCACCTTTCACAGACAAAGTCACAAAGTGCTTCACATGATAAAAATTTGTACAAAACATAGTTATAAAACTAAAAAGACTAAAAGACTAAAAACAATCATTAAAAAATCATCATTTTTATATACACGAATCAAAAGCAAATTTAAACAAGTGCATCTTCAGCTGCTTTTTAAAAGCTTCAACAGAGACTGCAGAACGTAAGACAATTGGAAGAGCATTCCACAGGTTTGGAGCCACCGCTTCAAAGGAACGGTCACCTCTAGTTTTTAAACGGGTGCGTGGGACAACCAGTAATCCCTGGTTAGAAGACCTGAGGGGCCTGTTCGTAGTGTACGAATGGAGCAGGTCCAAGATATACACTGGAGCCTGACCATGCAAAGCTTTATAAGTCAGAACCAAAACTTTAAATTTGATCCTGAAGTTAATCGGAAGCCAATGTAATGAGTATAAAATCGGAGTGATGTGCGACATCCTGCTAGACCTGGTCAGCAGCCTTGCAGCAGAATTCTGGACTATTTGTAGACGGTCCTGGGACGATTTGCTGAGAGATGTTAGATGAAATAAAAGCATGAATGATCATCTCAAGCTCAGAATGTGAAACAGCTCCTCTAAGTTTGGCAATATTTCTTAATTGAAAGAAGTCTACCTTATAGACTATATACAATAGACTCAACACACAACAAAAACAGAACTTTTTGTTTTGAGGTTGTACTTATAGTGTTGTTAACCTGTGTGTTTATAGAGAGAGGGGGGATTAGCAGAGAGAGAGAGATTGCCAGGATATAAACTGGTGTGCATTGACCTATTTCTGGGATGTATTGGAAATTATTTATGGAAGGTTATTCTCAAATTCTCAATCCTTTCCTCTCCTTTTCTCCTCTCCCGTCCTCTGGTTGTTACTCCTAAACTGCTGAATTGGTAATATTGTCAAAAAAACTGCTAGCAAATGTGGTTGGGAAACTGGACTCCCCTCCTCCATAAATAGATGTTTGTTTCTGCTCTCTGTTTGTTTGTATTGCCTCTTTCTGGATCGGGCCTGCAGGGACCATTTTTCAGAAAAGACAGCAAGGCTTTGGGGAATACTTAGACTTCCTCTTTTCTACCCTCCCTTCCACTTCTCCCCTCTTGTCTTGTTAAGATATCTCTCTTCTCTTTCTCTTCTCTTCTCTTCTCTTGTCTTCTCTTGTCTTCTCTTCTCTTCTCTTCTCTTCTCTTCTCTTCTCTTCTCTTCTCTTGTCTTGTCTTCTCTTCTCTTCTCTTCTATCATCAGTTACCTAATCATTTTCCCCTCTCATACATAATATTTTTGTCACTCTCATATCCTATTCTCTGATATACAGAACAAAATGTATTGTATATTTTATATTTTGGTTCAAGCTGACAACCCACATATCTTTTACTAATTCATTTCAGCTTTGTTTGTTTAGTTATAGACACAACATAAACAGATATTTACTTTCATTTTGTTTTCATTTCCCAATTTTTTCCCTCATCCTCCCCAAATATATATTTTTTTTGTTTTTGTCCATCTGTCACTTTTTTGCTATGCTACAACATATGTTATGCTTTCAAAGCTTCTGCTGCTGCTTTACAGTAAATCTGTTTTTCCTGCAGGAGGACTCTGGCTGACTGTCGGCAGAACGCTGGTGTCCTGGGGTGGCACATCAGTTTGGTCAGTTCGCCCAGCACTCCTTCCTCTCTTCTTTCTCCCTCCCTTCCTCTTTCTCTCGCTTCCTCGTTCTCATACTACCCGGCACTCTCTTGAAAAAAGAGAGAAGCCCTGCTACATGGCTTAGCGAATGCGCTCTGCCTCTCAGCTGCATACAGAGAGAAGAGAGGAGAGAGGGTAAAGGGAGAAATAAAGAGGAGTGGAGAAAGGCAGCGACACACTTGCATCTGTTGTGGCAGCGTCCTGCAACCGAGAACCAAATGAGAGAGGCAGAGAGAGTATGCCAGAGTGAGAGGAGAGAGTGAAAGAGAGGAGATGTCAGACTGCCGTGTCCTTGAGAACTGCAGCACAACTCTTTGAAGAGAGCCGGGAGACGGTGTGAGTACCGTGCATCTCAGCGGGACATGAGTGTTTTCTGTGTGTTGCATGGTTGTACATGGTTGTGTGTGTGTGTGTGTGTGTGTGTGTGTGTGTGTGTGTGTGTGTGTGTGTGTGTGTGTGTGTGTGTGTGTGTGTGTGTGTGTGTGTGTGTGTGCGTGTGTGTGCGTGTGTGTGTGTGTGTGTGTAAAACCTGCTGCTTGCACGCTGACCTGCCAAGCTTACAGTGAAGGGGGTTTGGCTGCCGATCTTCTCTGCTATTGTCTGCCTGCCTAAGTGTTGCTGACAGGGGATTATGGCAAATACAAAACGCCGTATGGACCAAAGAAACACAGTGCCAAACTTCATAGACACAAGCATGCATGCATGAAGCTCCATGTTGAGAGCTGTTTGACTGTACTCGCTTTGTTGTGTCTGTGTGTGTGTCTGTGTACATGTATATATGTGTGTGTCAATGCCATGCATAGGTATCTGGTTTAGTTTTCTGTGAAATTTGCAAAATTAAACATTTAAACTGTTATTTCTGAGGGGCCATAGTAATGTAAGTATCTTACATTTTCTTACACTAGCTCATCGTGCAGCAGCACTGAAACCACCTGTAACTATGCAGAAAAAGTTCATGGTGAGTCAACATTACAATCTGTACTCTGACCTAGGGCCTAATACAACCTAAAACTACACTATTGTATTATAATTATTTTATTAAAGGAAGTTTAAATACAGTAGGACTTTATAAACTGAGCCGCAGCCTGCAAAATTAAGGACTAACTGATTATCTTACCCAGTGGCCTTACAGTTTAAAGTTCAAATAAACACTTTGGAAAATACTGTCTACCTGCCAAATAAATTTGAATTCAGCTACTGCGCTTAAAGTGGGCTTGTGGTATCGGATAAGTTTGTTCGAACCCTTTGAGGTCTCGGGATCAGAGCCAAGCGATGTGACCCATTAAACTATTTGAAACTAATCATAGGCCACAAGCCACACAGCATGCCATGGAGCCCAGTTGGGTTACACTCATCAAAATATAATGAGAGTCAACATGTCACTCATGTTTCTGAAGTCGTTCTCGAGATGAATGTCATTACTGAAGACGTGTGCCATTTTCTATTTATATACATATATACATATATAATATTCTAGGTAGGATAACATCACACACCCAAATCTAAAAATGCCCATGTTGCGTCATGTCTTATGAAGCAATGTGGATATCACATGTCTAGTATCATCGCCTGTGTTTGATCATTTGTAGGGAGACAAGTGTGACAGAGATCATACTCTCCACGATATATTTAGATATTATATTATGGCATACTAAGTGCATAGCTAGCATACCAAAGGATGTATATCATTTCTCTTTCTTGTAGCACCAGTTATGAAAGGCATATCACTGGATTCATGTTTCCAATCAACATTAGTGTTGTATCGTAAATTATATTGATTTTTTTAGCTCCTTGTACCTTTAAAGGAAACCCTTGTAGGACTATATATATACAGTACCACTGCCAAATTAACTGTTATAACCATTAATATTACACTTGACAGCCCTTATGAGCTGCTGTTTGTCAGCATTAATTATTGATTTAATACCATATTTTCTTTCTGTGTTGTTATTAGAGCTTCATTCACCAGTTTACAGTAATTCTACAGCAAATAGTATATTATAGTATTATACTGCACACTATAAGTAATATGGATTTCCTCATGAAGGCATGTATTTGAAACACCTAACTGTATAAATGAGTGGCATACCTTTTCTCACTCTCCATACTTGAATATATAACCCTAACCCTAAGCCTAAAACTAATGTGTTTTGTGAATGACAAATGTTTAAATATATCTTCAAGTAAATTCTTACTTGCTTTTACCAGTATGTACATTATTATACATTGTATAACAGTACATGGCAAAAAATGTGTTTTCCTAGCATGTTTCATATCATAACTAATGCTCTCAGCATCAATGAACTGAGAGTAGTAACAGGCAGAGTTGATGTTGTCCACAGTATATATATTTAGACTGCAGAAACTGTCCTCAGGGTGAGCATGTAAGTGTGCAGTATCTAGTGAGATTGTGAGTGTGAGAGCATGGTGGGCAAATGTTTGGGTGTGTGTGTGCACGCAGTGTGTTTGTGTGTGGCAATGTGTTTTAGGCTGTTCCAGCTAACCAATTGAGGTCAGCCGCTCAATAATTAAAGCGTGTCACTGGTCAGTGCAGGAGCTGGGTCGACCAATCAGAGAGACTGATGTCAGATCAGAATGAGAGAGAGTGACTGTTAAAAGAAAGAGAATGGGAGGATAAGGAGAGACAGAGCCTGGGACTTAGAGGATGAGAGATGCAAAGTTTAAAGATTGAGAGTATGATGTTTTTCATATGAGCGTTCTCAATAGGTGTTTAGATCTACACTTTTGAAATGCTGCTGCTCAGTCTTGTACTGTGTTGTGCCATGTGTGTCCCATTTTTTCACTTGTTGCAGTATAAATCCAACAAGTTTCCCAACTACAATATTTTTTGTCTAACCTTATTACAGTTTCTGAGGACTAAGCACACCTTACAGCAGTTACCTGAGTTGAAGAATATCAGGTAAGAGGAGTAGTGCTATGCACTCATTGTTATAAGATTTTTTCTTAATGATCAAGACAGAAACAAGTTGCAATACTCTGATAATAGCTTACTGGACATTTCAATTAGTTTAGATCTTCTTTTCCAGCTAGTTTAAATATTTCAGATCTAAAAGTGACTGGAAATGGTACATGTGATACAAATATAATATACATTTTAACATCTATAAAAGGACATTAGGGAAATGTGTAAGCATGCATTTTACCTTAGTTGTTCTCGTCAAAGTGTGTTCAATTTTAGAATGCTGAAAACTGGCTTGTTATTATTTTACAAATAATGCTAATATTAGCACTGATTTATTTGTCTTTGACTAATATCGATAGATGGATAGATAGATAGATAGATAGATAGATAGATAGATAGATAGATAGATAGATAGATAGATAGATACTTTATTTATCCCGAAGGAAATTTTAGGAAAGGAAATTTTAGGATATTATGTTTAGCATCATGAGGTTAAGCATTGGCACAGTGGTTCACACCCCAGAGGGCCAACTGAGGTATTTCTTTTGTGCAATTTGAATGTTCTCTCTGTGTTTGCATTGGTTCGCTCTGAAATATGTAACACTCCTGTCACTGATCTCAAATGTAGAGTTGGTCTTTGCAACATGTGCACTGCAAACTGCTCCTAAATGTGTAGCATGGGTTCAGTTCAGAACATGAACTTGTGTCAATCATAGGTATACACATCCTAATGTGCTGTTGTAAAGTTGTGGCCATTCTTTGGGTTAGATTCCGACAGTGACCTCTCCAGTCATTTACACGTTGACTAATAAATTATTGAGTCAGGGCTAGATGGACCCTGAGCATAGCCAGCTAATCACACCAGTGGCTTAATTATATAAAGCCTGTATATATATATATATATATATATATTAAAGATTTCAAGGCTCCAAGGTGCTGATTCTGCAGCTGTTGGTGGAGTGGAGGTTCGGGATGTGGTCAACAAACTCTCAGCTGTTCCCACCAGGAGTAATATCTGCTGTCAGTGGGAAGCCAATTGCACATCTTATTAATCTCACACGTTTGTAGCTGTTTGTTTGGCTATTTAACTATGTGTTCTTGGGCTGTGGTTGCTTAGCGTTTAAACCGGCCAGTTTATGCTGTGAGCTTTTCCCATCAGTTTTGTCTGTGCTGTGTCACCCAGCTTTGGGTTGTGTAGTCAATGTAGGGCATTATATAATTTAGATTTCACAACTGCACATTTGTATCTTCATCAGTTCTAAATATGTTCTGCCAGTCTAAGGTTTACTCTAGTTGCTTTTTTTGTAATAAAATTACTCTATACCATGACCCTCGAGCCTTGGGTATAGTCTGGAGGATGTATTCTGATCGTATTTATCTGGAAGCCTTTCTGGGTGATGTGCGTTCCTATTAATACTGGTTGCTACACACACACACACACACACACACACACACACACACACACACACACACACATACAGACTGGTAACCAGAGACGTGAGGCTTCTCAAACACTACAGACTGCAGTCCACTTCAAGCCTTGATGATGTCATTAAGGACAGCATATCATTAGTGGCATCCCTGCAAACGTAAGTGAGTACATGTTTGTTTTTCTTTTATTTACTATAAATATCAGGTATTTTTGTCTCTCTAACTTTGTCTTTTAATTTCTTGTCTTCCTTCTTCCTCTCAATGTAGTTGCTTGGATACTTTTGCTCACTTTACTGTCCTTGGGAAACTCTACCAAAATAATGTCCATACTTTTACTGTAAATCAATGTACCTGTCCACTGTCCACTTAGATCCTCTTGCCATCCTTAGCATCCTTAGTTCCTTCTTCGTCTCAACCTTTTTTTTTTAAGTTGTTCAGTCTGTCCGCTGGTGTCTCTCTGTTCTGTATAAGCCTTCTGTATTTACTGGTAATCCCTTTTTATGCTTCTCCCAGCCAGAGGCCCCAGTGAGATCCTGTTGATTTAGCCAGAGGTTGATCTCATGATTAGTATTCAGCTGTCAGAATACGTCAGTCAACTTTTGGAGGCCCCTCTCAATCCTCACCCTCCCACCATCATTTCCCTATTAAACTCTCAATGTATACCTCCCTAATGTACTGTGTGTGTGTGTGTGTGTGTGTGTGTGTGTGTGTGTGCCGCATCAGGATGTACGTAGCCACATGGTCCTGAAGAGAGAGCCCTGTGTGCATTAATGTAGATGAATATCCACCCTCCTCCTGATTTCCCAGGAAGTCGCCCTCCATCATCTTAAATGACATGAAAAGAGCTGGAGATAGATATATGCATGAATTAATTGGCTTGAATAAGAGTATTTAGAAGCTTAATCCATGGGGATTAACGCAAGCAGCCCTCTCCGGATTTAAGCTTCTGTGCGTTCTCAGCAGAGGATTGTTTCATTTTCAACCATCCTCCTCCTCACATGCCACCACCTTTAGTTCTTAGTCAGTGAGCCTCTAAAAAGCTGTCAAGTGTAGGATTAGCAATGTAGAATACTACTAGATAGCTAATTGCCCTAATAACCTTTAAAAAATTAAATGATTTTTATTGTGACATTTTTTAACTCCGGCTGGGTTGCTCTTGTGTCTTTCTGCTTACTACACACAAAGATGCCACTGTTGTTACGGGATTAGTGCAGCCACTAGATAGATAATAGTCATTATAATCTTAAAGAACAGTGACATATTGCAATGATTTGTACAGTATTGTGCTTGGTTAGTGTCCCTGTTTATACCTGAGTGTGTGTTTGGCAACAACTAAGCTTCTAACTTGCTGCCAAATCATTAATCATGTGTACAGAGTATTAACTGATGAATAAAAGCGAGGTTATGCTCAAAACAAAATAGTTCTTAGGATCTGTTGTTCCACCATGTCTGAAAAGCAGCTTATACCATGGATGTATTATATTGATCTGGATACAAGATTACAAAATGGCGCCCAGTCAGTTCAATGGAGTTGCTCGCCTGGCGCATACGCCAAAAACTTTTCTAAGCTTCCAGGTTTACTTCTGTGATATGCAGCCCACTGAATATGCGCAGTAGTGTTCCCCCGCTGGCCCCGCCCGCGAGTTCCAACTCAGCCCATAGACTTTACATTGTGGTGACGTCACAGGTTTTGAAATTGCTTATCTCGGCTAGAGGGAAGTTTTTGAAATATAAAAAGTCCATGGATTAAAAAAATAGAATAGAAAGAGTCATAACTGACAGTTTGCAGTTTGAGGTGTACTGGCAGCAGTTTTACAGGCATCTCTTTTACAAAGGTAGCCTATGGGGAAAATCCTTTTTGGGCCGCAGGGGGATTTTTCATTGCAATACCGAGGCCACTGGAAAGAATTGGCGGAAAGGCTGAGCGCTGTTCCTGGGGAGCTGGTTTATACCTGTTGAGAACGTCCACACTCAAAAAAGGGGTGAAACGTGATAATCATTCAAATTGGATTAATGGCACATGCCTTGGGACAGACTCTCAACAGGAATAATGAAAAAAGAGAACTTGACAGGAAAGTTCAAGCCCTACTTATATCTCACCTACGCACATCTGGCTTATCACTGTTTGAAGTGCACATGAATGTTAGATTGTCAGTTTCAAAAAGTTACAGAAATTGTCCAATGCAGGGGTTTCAGACGCTATTTGACTAGCACTTTGTAAAAGCATACTAAAGCCTTAAAGGGGTACTCCAGTGATTTAGCGTTGAATTTCCATAAAATTAGGTGATTCACAAGAGACAGAATTAAAAAGAATGGTTAAAATTGTAGTAGCTCAGGCTGAGATATCCTGACTTTTAGTCCGTAACATGGGTAAAGCTCTAAAATCCTGCATTTCCTGTAATGCTTTAATAAGACTTTATGAAAGCTTTTGAAAGCTACACCCAGAGCCACAGAGCATATTTTACAAGCTGAGTATGGTTTGTGAGTAAACTGAACTTCATGTGTGAAATTGGTGGCTTGCCCCTTTAATTGTCCAATAGAGTCTTTGCTTCAGCAGCATTGTGTTTCTTAAGATCTTTTTCCGTTTACTTGACACAAGATGTTAATAGGTTTTATAAAATGTTGTTAATGTGACACAGTAAATAGCTAAACTAACTCAGACACTATGTGTTCTTTACAGCCAACTAGGGCTCAATCATTTTCCACAGAAAGATTTCTCCTTTCTCCTTGTGTCTTCTTCCCTGCTCTCTTTGCCTTTTCTCTGTACTTCTCTCCTCTTCTGCCTCTCATTCGTCTCCACCATCTTCACCCTGCCCTTTTCTCTCTCTCTCTTTCACCATCCACTTCTCTTCCTCTCTCCTCCACTCTCATCTTTAGTGCTCCTCTGTCCTCCTCCCTCCTTCATTTATAGGCTTTGCATTGCAAGTCTACGAGATACTGAGCAGATCAATGCCTATAGATTGGCTCATTGGAAGCCATTAGTTATGGGTTTTTATAAAGCTAGTCATTATTGTGCTTAATCTTGCAGAAAATTAAATTTAGAGTTGTGCACAGTGTTTTGGTTAAAAGTTGTTGATTTCTTTCCCCCTCTCACTCACTTACCAGCTGCTATTTTTCTCGCATTTTTAGCATTTATTACTGTGTGTGTGTGTGTGTGTGTGTGTGTGTGTGTGTGTGTGTGTGTGTGTGTGTGTGTGTGTGTGTGTGTGTGTGTGTGTTTATTTATGTGCGCACATGTTTAAGCCACTAAATATGAATGACAACCTGCTGAAAGTACAAACACACACACACACACACACACACACACACACACACACACACACACACACATACACACACACACACACACACACACACACACACAGAGGTGCATTAGTGTCATTGTTAATAAACCATCATGCACCCTGGTCATGCCAAAAAACCCTTCAAGAAAACTGCCCATACAACAACATGGCTTGGCCACAGTACTGCACACGTACTGCAGTTTTTTTCTCAGTGTTGGCAAATTCCTCTATTGTCAGAGTGTCTGTATTCAGTGGCTTTAATAACTTAAAAGTGATGGTGGTGTCATTTTTTTTCCCTTGCCACTTTGCTTTTGTTTTTCAAAGAGTGTTGTGAGTCTGTCCTGGTCCAGCTTTAATTTTCAGAATTGGTCATGAACTCTTGGACACTCTTCGCTCTCTTTTTTTTTTTAACTCTGCCCTTCCAGACTTCCCCCACCCCATTACCATTTTGTGCCTCTTCATTTTTTCCTCATCTCCCAGTTGCACAATACCAGCAACCCCAAACCCATTACCACAGATGTGAATACACGTTTAAGCTACTTGGACAAAATACTGTATTTATTGTGCAAATAAATCTGTCAAATTAATTAATTAATTAAAAACAGATAAGTTGTCTTTCAATCCCTTGCCTTCTTCTTTATGCCTTTTGCTTTTGGTCTCTCCTCGTCCCACCTAAAACTTCCTTTTCCTCACCCTTTCTCTTCCATTTTTCTCATTCATCCCTAATTCCCCATTCTTTTAACCTTCTCCCTCTTGTCTCTCATCACTCTGTCCCTCAGTGTTTCCCTCCCTGTCCCTGTTCTAATCCTCCCACCCCTCTCTTTTACCCTTTTTAACCCCTCTACCTGCTCCCCCACCTGCATCTTTGTTCTTCCCCTCCTTCTCTCAGTCCTCTCCTTCACTTTTCTCCCGTTTCCCTTTCTTCTGTCCTTAACATCCCTCATGTCTCCCCTCTTGTCCCTCTATCCCCATCCCTAGTCCTCTTGTCTCCCTGTCCCGAATCCCTCTTTGCTCCCCCACACCCACATCCTCTCTAACTAAACAATAGATGCCTTGAGCTCTGAAAGATTGCTTCCCATCCCACCCCAACACCATCAACACTATACCCACCCTCCTCCTCTCCCACCCCATGATGATATGCAGAGTAGGGCAGCAGCCTTCTTTTGTTTAGCTTAGCGCAAATGAAAATTGCTAATCAATTTTTACCCCCTCTTATTTCATGCCGTGTAGTTCCTGCCCCTCCCCTGCCAGCTGTCATTGTGTGGTTGTGGCGCAGGGCTGAAAGCTTCATTAGCAGGAGGACAGCATGTTTTGCCCCTCAGCACTGTATTCATGGAATTACTAAAGATAGCTGGGACGTTGCTTTGTGTTACTTATAGAATTAGCGCAAATAGATATTTCCTTCTGTCTCATGCTCATCTTTTTTGTCAAAAGCACAGCACAGAATTTTGATCATGGTTTTATGATTATAATCTATGCTTATTAACGCATCACATAAACACGCTCAATTGAAGTTTAGTTAAGATGTTTTTTGCACTCTAGCCATGTCCTTCATAGCGCTACTTTAACTAACTAGCCAAATAACCAAAAATGCTACCTTGAAGTGTAGTTCCTTTCATATCACACTAGCAGATTAGTTCAAGGAAAGCTCAAGCCTCATATAGGTATATGTTCCGACTCTATGTGCATATTTTGGTTTATAACTCGGTTTTACTTTATGTTTTCTGCATGATCTTACTTTAAGCAACATCAAAGTCAAGTTTGCATTGCCTGATTCTTATAATATAATGCTGTGAAGAATCAACCTGCAATACACAGTACAGTCAAGACTGGGTGTGATACTGTATGTCAGTAGCATGTACTGTAGGTGACTTACATGAGACCTCAACTCGACTATCCATACTGGCTTCATTTCAGCATTTTAAAATGTTAAATCAAGCAAATCATGAGCAGCCAAATACTTCTCAAGTTTTAGTTCACTACTCTCTTTGTCTCTCTTGCCCTCTGTGCTGCCTACTAGAGTACTAAACTATAGAGCAAAAATGTAAAAATATCCAGAAAATTTAAGCCTTTTTATTCTGCAAAAAAGCAGGGCCTTGCCCAGCAGAAGTTGTTAGTATGGGTATCCTTGCTACAGTATACACAAACTATGCAGCCACGCAGGGGACACGTCCAGTCATGTAATGACGTTTATTTTGATTGGCAACATCTATAAAGTTAGACGAAGGTGACCTGGTTTTCCTAGTGGAATATATAAATCCCTGTAGATCAGGAGGACCTACGTGACCGTGACCAAAAGAAGCAAAACGTAATGTAAGGGGCATTCTTTGGAAGAAAATTAGCACACATTGCCTCTTGCCTAACAACAATCTATGAAGCTAATCAGTTAACTTGCATGGCAGCTGGATTGTTGTGATATCAAAAGATCACGTGAGAATTGCGGGATCACTTATCACACGAAAATCCATCTTGTCAGGCTCCAACCTAATGCGTTTGTGTCTGAACCAGGCCCCCAGGAATGTGCTAGGCTTAGAAGTAAATTGAACATAGTGGCCAAATGGTGGAACTGCCCAAAAAAGACTTCCCCATAGACTTACATGGTAAAAGAGATGTCTGTAAGTCAGTGGAAGTTTTTTTTTGACCGTCACAACACCCGCAAAATTACTCGTTTCACTATCAGAATTTTATCCATTCGGTCCGATAACATTTGGAAAGTCTAGAAGAGCCGCACAATTAAATCATTTAATCCCCTTTCAAGTTAATGGAGCGCTAAACCAGAAGTAGTCGGCTCGGCCAGCGGAGGTCTCTAGTGCCCCTGCTCTATGGGCTGCATAAGCAGAGCAGACGATCCAGGTATTTTTTAGCTCCATGAAGGCTTCATGTGCCACTAAGCAACTCTCAGAGGACTGAACGGGGCTGCGCCTTGAACGCTGTATCCAGGTCTTATAATACATCCATGGTCTGAAATACCAGCTTAGCGCTCCAATCAGCGTCCAGTGAGAAGGTACTGGAAGCTATGGCCGTGATTTAGAGTGTGTGACGGCCACGACTGTTCGTTCAAAACAACAATGGCGGATATGATAGACAGATCAGTCCAATCACCTGCCAGGTATTTTTTTTGTGCCTGCCCTTTCCTAAACAGTTTCCAATGACGGTTTCTCAGATGGTTCTGTGTTAACAGACCATCTGGCTCGTCAGGTTAGCTAGTCAGCCCATGTTTGCAATATACAATCGAAAAACAAGGAACACTGTCGGTAGTAGACTAACTAAGCTTATAACATTTTCACTGACACTCTGGAAATCTCAGTAACTGCAATAAATAGTCCCTTTTATCTTGGCTTGTCTATCACTTAACACAGTGACATGCACAACAAAGAAGCTAAACACTAACATGTAATTCAGTCCATTACAATATTAAGGATAAGCATGTTACCTAAATAATAATTCAGAAGAGGTTTCCATGTAAATACACTCATTGTTAGCACAAAATTATTTAGAGGAAGCCATGACAAAGAATGTTGCTTCCTGGCCGCTGGTGACCGAGCACTTCCAGCAGAGCTGACGTTTGCCTCCTCTGCATCAGAGTAGGTAAGCTAGATGCAGCTAATGTAGGCATAAAGTGCACAAGTCAGAGTTCACAGGATGGCCAGTGGTAATGGGATGGAATAAGAGCGAGAGAGAGAGAGCGAGAGAGAGAGAGAGAGAGAGAGAGAGAGAGAGAGAGAGAGAGAGAGAGAGAGAACTCTCCGTTCTCTTCCAGTCTGTACTCAGCTACCAGACCACCTGCCTTTTGGTGAAAACAGAAATGGTAAGAAAAGAGAGTACAGAAAACTGTCCAACCCTTCATACTCAGAGGTGTTTTTGTTTGTGTTTGTATGTGTGTGCATTCTGCCCTAGTTCTCACTCTGTGAGAGAATATTTTCCACAACCACAACAACCACCTGCCAAATCAACTTAAAGCTTTAGTGTGTAACATTTTGATATTAATGAACGTCCGTTACATTCATACGGAAGCGTATTACATTCACCATATTACGAGAAAATAACTCATAATTTTGAGAAAAGATCTCATAACTACGAGATCCTGATCTCGTAATTTTGAGAAAAGATCTCGTAATTATGAGATAATTTTAAACACCTGGAAGGCGGCATATCTAGCTAGTTGTCAGTAGGCCACGGCTCAGTGATCAACTGTACCACCGAGAGGTAACATTAAATTCAGCTGGGTTAAGTTAGCGTGATACTTCTTATGTAACTTTATAGATACTATTAGTTAATGGACATATCTGTTCAACAGATCAGAATGGGCTTTCCGCCGGAACATCCGCGAAGTCCTGAGGTGCCTGTGCAAAGTCGACAAACTGATAACAATCCCATCTATAGTACTTAAAGACATTAACATCTCCCGATGTCTCAAACCCAAACCAAAACAAAAACGGATTAAACTAAACAGGTGAGATGTGTGTTGTAATGAACCAACTGTAATACCTAGTGTTACCAGCGGTGGGTGTCTAGCATGGTGTATGTTGGTATTAAGGGAGATGAAGAAGAGTAGCTACAAGCTAGGTTTTGGTGATGATGTTGGTTCGTACATTAAAGTTTGAGCACAAGCTCATTGTGGATTAAAAACCATGTTTCATCTTTAAGACACAAACAACGTATGACGTAGTCCTATTTGCTTCCATGGCATCAGCTAGCCTGAAAGCTTCACACAAGAGAGCTGTTTTCTGTTGTTGTGAAAATGCATTCATCTCATAATTACAAGATCTTTTCTCAAAATTATGAGTTATTTTCTTGTAATTACGAGATCTTTTCTCAAAATTACGAGATCAGGATCTCGTAATTACGAGATAAGGTGTCTACATTTTTTTCTATGGTGAATGTAATACGCTTCCGTACATTCAAGCCATTGACAAATAAGTTGCTACAAAGCTAATTAAGACTCAGAATCTAAGACTTAAGAATCAGCACCACACAATTCTCTCTGTATTTCTCAGTATGACTATGTTCAGAAGATTGTGTCGCCTGGCGACTTTTGCACGCAGAAACTCAAGTGAAGATGACGGCCTCTTCTGAAGAGTCCATCATGTTTTTTTAATCCTCCGTGTCCTCCTTGACTACTAGCAATTGCGTGGGGGAGGGGTGGGGGCTGTGCGCAATCACTGAATACTTGTATCATATGGACGTGCCAAAAGTTTTGTTGTCATTACTTAGAATTCCTCATGGGGGCGACAGAAACTACGCACTATAGCTTTAACACTGAACTTATTTTCTCACATACATACAACCCCATATCAAGTTAACAGATATGTCATTTTGGTCATCACTCATTATTGGTTAAGATAACATTAAGTGTTGGCCTTAATTTCAGTCAGTCAGTGGTTTAAGTTAAAGGTCTGACTTGTCACTGCTCATTTGGTTTGCCATGTGTCCAAGTTCGTGACTTAAGTGTCATCTTTACCAATTGGGATGATGCCAAAACTAACAAAATAAGACTCAAATGGCACTCCTATTTACAGTGAGTGAGCATGCAGCAGTTCTGTGTTAAAGGCAGTTTTTGAAGAGTTGACACTGTAGTCTTGATACAAGGATCTAGAATCCTTGTCAGTCTTCTTCTTCTGCTCTGTCCCCACTCAGTCCATAACATCCATTTGAATCTAAAAACAAAACTGACATGGCTGTTAAATCTGAGGTCATGCTCAAGGAGATGACTTTTTGATTGGCTGGGAATTAAACCCCTATCACCAGCTTGGAGAACAGTTAACCTGAGAATTCTGTTTTGTGTGAATTATTTATGTCATGGGCCTAAATTCTTGATACAACTGTGTAAATGATTGAATGTACAGATTCCCAAGCTGTTCTTTTTCTTTAGTAATTTAGGATGAGGTCACTGACACATCACAGCGATAATAACTTTTAACACATTTATCAGCACATTTGTCTCATAAAAAACTTTGACAAACTGTATACATATTTCCACATGCTATGAGGCATACATTACATATTTCTTTGTATATTCTCTTTCCTTTTGATCCATCACTCTGATTTCAGCCACAACCTCAATTTTTATATAACACCATATCAAAATATTGATGACTGCTCTCTCTCTCTCTCTCTCTCCACCACCATCTTGTTCTTGACCCTAAGATAGTTGGTGTCAGGATTTTCTTCTCTCTCTCTCTCTCTCTCTCTCTCTCTCTCTCTCTATCTCTCTCTCTCTCTCTGCTTGTTGATCATAGTTTTCCATCTCCTTCTATTAATAGCCAGGGGATCTGTTTGTCACCTCACTTTACAGTGTCTAGTTGCCTCTTGGGTGCTATGAATAACACCAGTGAATATAAATATATTGATACTTTTAATCTGGTGTTAAGAAGACATGACTGCCTTAATTTAATCAGGCCCCCTTTTATATGTCTTGGTCACAGGGACCAAAGTGGCTGTCTGGTTTATGTGTGTACTTATTTTTCAAGTGTGTGAGTGCACGTGCGTGTGTGCATGTGTGGCAGTGTGTACATGAAAATCTAAGGCACTAATGGTCGCTCGTGGCTTTTCTCCTTCGATGAGTATCATGTATCAGCCATAGTATTTTCATTCAACCAGATCATACCACCAATAGGTACCTGTGTTAAGTACAGATCTAACATAGAACATAAATGGGTAGAATGGGCATTAAGTAATTAAGGTCACTGAGTCATTGAATCATGATACATATAGATACATATATATGTTTTTTTTTATATTTTATTATATACTATATATCTAATATCTGGTATCAGGACAACAACCTACTCATGAATGCCAGCAAGAGATGATAGTGGACTTTGGGTAGAAGCAGGGAAAGAACTACACCCCCCCCCCCTTACAGTAATACCAACAGTATTGGTATGGGTGAACACATCACCGAGGGTCTGACCTGGGCGCTGCATACTGACTCAATGGTGAGAAAGGCAAGGCTGAGGCTGTTTCACCTCAGACGCTGGAGGAAATTCCGGGTATCCCCTCAAATACTAAGCAATTTATACTACTGCATCATTGAGAGCGTCCTGACGAGGAACATCACTGCCTGGTACGGAAACAGCACTGAACAGGACCGCAAGGCCCTGTAAAGAGTGGTTCGCTCGGCTGCAGTGTGGTTTGAGCCCAGTGGAAAAGCAGGAAGAGTTGCTAATCCGCGTGGCTGGCCGGGCAGAAAGGCCATTCATATTTATAGCTGACTGAATCACATTCTGTCATACAGATGTCCAATACTGAGAGCAGGAACAAGAATAACTCCAGAACAAGATTGAAATATGGGTCTAAAGGAAACTCAGACCAGAGTCACATTCATAGCCTGCTGAGTCACTCTTAGATACAGATGACACTGTGACTAAAAAGAAGAAAAACTCTACAATTAGACCTGAATATGGTTAAAACCAGGACAATAATCTGCTGACTCACCGCTCAGTCTTGAAATAGGTAGCAACCATAGACTGTTGGGAAATATGAAGAAAGCCTTTATGATGGCAAACAGAACATTTTGAAGTTTGAAACTTTGACTGAAAGTGGGAAACTGGTGATAGGCTGAGTATGGAGTAAAGACCCCTGTCAATCAAACAGCATGCTTCTAAACATACTTTTCTTTAAACAGTAATTTTCAAAATGACTGATCATGGCACCCATTACGCAAATTTTAAATAAATTATAATAAGTGTTGAAACCGCAATTTGTTATAAATATAGTCATTCACTATGTAGTTTAAAAGTGATGTTGGAACTTTTTAGTAGACTTCATAACAGCCAAAATGTACTTTAAGCAATCATTGTAAAAAAAAATGGCTATTACAGGAACTGCAGCTTAAAGTCGTTTTCAAATTGGCTGAGCCACGGTAGTTGCTGTGTTGTAGGAATATGAGTGATGGTGGACACAGGCCACTTTCAGGCCAATGCTCCCCAAATGAATTGGAAGGCTATGTTTATTGACAACGTGCCACTGATGGTCGGTACCCGGCCTCAGAAAGGTTAAGGGATATATTTAGCGTGCTGCACAACAGTCATCCAGAGGTAAGACAGGAATAACTATATCTGGACAGCAATAGAGGGTCTAAAAGTGAACTGAGGCTGTGAGTGGTTATTTATAGTGTCCTGGGTCACATTCTGTCATACACACGTTTACGCTAAATCATCAGAAATCCTGGGAGAAAAGGAAGAAATATGAGTTAAAATGTAAAGAAAACTGGTGGTACACATCTTTATGACCTTATAACACATAGGGTCACATATTTGATTGCTTATTATGTAAGGTGTGTGTGTGTGTGTGTGTGTGTGTGTGTGTGTGTGTGTGTATGTGTGTGTGTGTGTGTGTGTGTGTGTGTGTGTCGTCTGCCATGATATTAGTCAGATGAGGTATTTTTGGAGAACAGACTGTTCCCGCTCTGTGTGACTCCAGTCAGCGTGCCATTTTCATGAATCATATCACTGACCGAGATACTCCTTCGTTTCTGCACATACTCACACAGAGATATACAAATACTCACACACATAAAAAAAATAAGTACTTGTGGACAGATGTTCAAAGAAGGCAACTTTCTCCTCCCAGGAAAGGTTCACTTGGGAAGTAGTAGAAGCAGCCACAGTGTTGTACTATACTCTATGTCTCTAAAAATGTTTTAGGCCAAGGTTAAACAAATTGTGGTGATGTGTGCTAATGTGTGATAACAAAATTATTCAAACTTCCCTGAGACATCTTTGAAAAAACATCTTTTTATACATCACAATCCACTGAAATTACAGCAAAGGGAAACTCCACTGAAAATATGTAATATCTTCGGTATGTAAAAATATAATTGTTTTTCTTCTTTTAGTCGTCTGCAGTCAACTTGAATTTATGTTACATGGACTCCAATGGTGACTTGTTTTTTACTCTATCATTATATCTAATTTGGGAGAGAACATTATGCAGTACACATCTTTTTAAGTTTGTATGTACAGTACCTTCACATTATGTTCCTATACATCAGTATGTATATAAACACTGCAGGTCTAAATTTGCATAATATTGTGTGTGTGTGTGTGTGTGTGTGTGTGTGTGTGTGTGTGTATTTGTATGAGCTAGATCTATGGTGGAGAGTCCTAGTTTCTAAGCTGTAATTAGTTAGCTGGAAGAGACCACCGTCAGCATCAAAACTGATGGAAAACGAGGGTCCAGTGGAATACTTCACACACAAACACACACACACCAGCACTACTACCACTTCCACAAATAGACATCAAACACTGATGCTAAAAAAGAGCAATAAAAACGAGAAATTATCGAATAATACAATAATTGACGTGTCATTTACATTATTAAATAGTGTAAATAGGTTAATAAAAAGCGCCAAGCTGAGCGGTTGAATAGGATTAAATGCAGTAACAATACCCTTGAGGAACAACAAAAACATTCAGTCTCTTTTTATTTTACAGTGTTTGTCACAGTTAATTCATATGATTGCGGGTAATGCTGTTACATGTTTCAATAAAAGCCAGTAAGCCACAGAGACTGGTTGAGACTGGATATTTATCGTATTGTATTTGACAAATGCGATTTACATCAATAAAAGGCACTAAGTCAAGCGGTTCAAGAGGATAACTGCTAACAATACTCTAGAGAAAGAGTCATACATCGCATCAGTTTGTATTTATCTGTCATCTGCAGAAGGCGGGGCCTCTAGGGAGAAGGAAATACACATGCACTTCTAGTGTATACAGAAAGCACACACACATACAGACCAATGCAGATATATACATGCAGCACAAACATACAGTATACATACACCCTCAGACTATCTCTGCAGTTACAGTTCACATCTACAAGTATTTCATGTATACAGTATGTATGTGTGTGTGTGTGTGTGTGTGTGTGTGTGTGTGTGTGTGTGTGTGTGTGTGTGTCCCACCTCTCTCCCTTGAGTACTCTCACCTCCTCAACCTGTCTCAACCTTTCCACCTCTGCACATTCCCCTCCTGACTGAAACTAGGTCTCCCTCTTCTTTATTTTCCTCTCTTTCACCTATTACTCTGTCTCTTGCTCTGTTCTTTCGACTTCTTTTTGTTATATAGATATTCTCTCTCTTCCTCTGTATGGAGATACCCCCCCTCACAGTACCCCCAGTGACCCTGTCCATGACCACTGACCTCAGGGGTAAATGCAAGGTCCCACCTCACCAGGAAATAAAGACATTAGCTTCCTCCCGCTGTCTGACCCCGCTCACCTCCCTCGTCTTCCCTCACCCCTTTCCTCCATATCCCTCTCCCTAAATCCCCTTTGTACCACCTCCTGTTCTGTTTTCTTTTCCCTCCCTTCAGCCACTTCACTCTCTCAACACTGTTTTGTCATTGTGACTCCTATCCTCTTTTTTTACTTGTCCCATCATATTTTGCCATGCAGAAATTCAGTTACAAGTTTTTTCCCCCACTATCATTATACTGTTTTTATTTAAATTTCAACAACCAAAAGTTGTGCTCAAATCAAACCCACCACCGCCCCACACCACACTCCACATACGCTGACTTACTTCAAAAACTGGATTAGTTTTGTGCTCTCTCCTGAGAATCTTTCTTACACTTCCTTTCTCTGCCACTAGTCAATGACTTTATTGGCAAACACCGGTGCTAAATCAGGACTCATATTATCCAGTATGGAGGGTTTACGATAGAAACGGGACGTTGTATTAACCTTTGGATGTGTATGTTGTTCTCGCTGTTGTTCTCTAAGGATCTTTGTTACTGTAAAACTGGATTATTTCAGAGAGAGAGATAGAGAGAGAGAGAGAGAGAGAGAGAGAGAGAGAGAGAGAGAGAGAGAGGGAGAGATATTCTTTTTTCAGCACACTTTCTGCTGAAATCATACTCAGACTTCTCTGCATTTTTCTTGTCTTACCAAAGAGCTGAAGAATAGGTTTTATGTCACGTCTCATCATCCTCTTTATCAGCGGATGCTAATGACTAATGATCTTGGGTATTACCATTTTTCTTATAGCCAAAATGACCAATGCAATGACTTATCTGTCTCGATAATATTAGCGCAAGAGATTAAAGCCTCTAAAGTTTTCTGACTTCTAACTTGAGGAACTTGTTCATGTCTCAAAATCGAGACTGAACTGTACAAGATAATAAGGGCAACATATTCAAATTCTGTTTCACTTAAGAACGGAACTCTGCTTTAATGTCTGACTCATGTAGTCTGTATATCTACGGCTAGCTAACAACAAACTCTAAATGAGTTGGAAAGGAGGGCAGAATATTCCCATGAAATACACTTTGAAAAGAAAAAGTGTTTACATACAGTTTGGTAAGGTGGCTTGTCTTTTGGGTGTGTGGTTGGGGGTATATCTTTGTATCTTCTTGTGTCTGCTTGCGTATGAGCTACCATGGTTTTGTGCTTCTTTGCATGTGAGTCTGCATCGTTAGTGTGTTGGTTTTTCATCCACAGAGTGAAACAGAAAAGTGTTCCCATGAGATTACTCTTCTTCTCTCCCTCACTCCCTTGTTCCCGAGAGTAGGAGAGAGGGAGAAAACATTTGTCTGGTGCAGTTGTTCACAGCAGTAATACAAGTCAGGCATGTCACCTGTGTGTAGCGCTTTGCTTTATGCATATTCATAACTTTTTCCCATCTCAGGATATAGAGCACAAACACAGACAGAAACAGCGTACATACCTCATCTCTTCGCTCACTTCTACTCCTCTCTAGTCTAAATCCCGCTCACTTCCCTCTAAGATGTTTGTTTGAACTTTACAGAAAAAAAAGAAATATTTAATTTTGCTACTGCAGGAAAGTAAGTAAATGCTGGGCAGTGAGTAAAAAGAGAAAACATATAGTTAACCAAAATAGTTATTTTTTATTGCCAAAATGGTTACAGTTTATTGTTTAAACAATAACCTATAGTGTTATAGCTTAATGTTACAAGAGTCAGAACATCAGAAAGTGCATAGGCCCACACCTTCTCACTTAAACACATCGCCCACTCACAATTGCATAGAGTAAAGGTAGTTTATTTCTGGTCCCCTTCAGTCACATATTTCTATGCAGCTAGTAATGCTTTGGCCATTTTGCCCTTGGCCTATTGTCTTTGTAAAGCTCCAAACAGTCACTATGGCTTGTGCATTCTGGCAGCTATGAAACCCAAATTTCTCATTTAAAATGTTTTTTTTTCTAACAAAAGCTGCAGTTCAGCAAACTTGTGGTGCATCTTGTATGTGTTTCTCCCAGGCGGTGTAAAGATAAAATGTTGTTTAAAAGCCCAGAAGACATGTCAGCTGAAATAGATCATAGTGCAATGTATCCATGCACCATATTGGCAATTTCAGGAGGATGAGCTAATGTGTCAAGAGAGCTTTGTATTGGACACTTTCATACCCTTCTTCAGAGGTGGGCAACAATATAAACGGTAGGCCCAAGAAAGCTGTATAAGTGTTAGGCATACTTCTAAAATTGCTATATTTATGCCAGTCTTAACTTTCAAAGCATTCATTTAAAACCTAAGTCTTTGAATAGGATATCAATGCATTCAAAGACTTAGCTTTTAAATGACCTTAACGTCCAACCACCTATCTTCTCACTGGAGTTTTTACGCTAAACATGCTGCTGTCATTTTAACAAAAAAATATAATATTTAGGTTACTTTGTCAAGTAGGCCTAGCAATTATCATTAAATTGTTTCTTCCACATTTAATTGAGATTCCTAGTGAAACAACGCCCCTGTGGAGTGCTTGTTAGACGACATCTACCGAGGGAAGGACAGGTGAAAAAAGTTCCGTCATACCACTGCAAAACCGTAATTGGTGTGTAGGCTACATGGATGTATTAAGAGAACGGTAGGCTACTGTGGGAAGAAAAACGTGAAAGCGGAAATCCGGAAACTAAGCAAAGTCATTCAACCAGAGACGGTTAGAGGATCTTTGTTTTTAACTAAATAGTATTTCAAACCGCTGCGCGGTAACTCGCCGCCTCCATTTTAATAAGGGGAAGGTGGCAGAGGGGAAGCGGTTCTGATCACGGCGGTAGGGGTATGAAGCGGTTGCCGCCCACACGTAGCTAGCTAACGCTCATAGACTTTGCTCTGAGCCTGCAGAGTTCACCGTACCGCGCTGAAATTCTGGCGGTAACCGCCGGGCGACAGGTACCGCTTTTAAAAGCTTAGCTTTTATTGGCAAACGCTTTTGCAGATAGAAGGTTGTCAGGGCGGTTGCCGCACTGCGGTGTGAAACCATCTTAAATGAAATAATCGGGAAAGTTAGCAAGTCTTTCAGTATAGTCCCAGCTAGCATTAGCCTACTTTATATCAGCTAGCTAACGTTGCCTGTACAAAACTACTTAGCTAGCCTAGCAGAGATAGAAGGCGGACACCGGACAAGTTGGTGAAAAACTTACTTACTGTTACTGGCCACGTTGCTGTCTTGAAGGACAGTGGTCTGCAGATACCAGTAGATGGTAAGTAGCCTACAATAAAACCTTATTTATCTCTTTATCTTGGCATAATTTATTCTTTCGATGTGTTGTTGTATTTTAAAGCACTTTGTTTAAGGACTTTCTACATACATTATTATTTTAGATATTTGTTATTAGCCATTGCTCGTGGCAAAATTGCCCGCCGCTGTCTATACTAATGTTGTTGATGTGGCTATATTGCTTAAATGTAATGTACATTGTTTGTCTGAATGTTGTAGTCAGAGCTACTGAAGTTTGTTATTGCATGCTGTCCAAACAGAGACTCAGCACCATGGACAGGGCCTGCCTGGGCTGGTGACTGGTAGTCTGTGCAGGGGTCTGGTAGTTTCTTGAATTTCTTTATTCTTGCTTTGCTTTAAAGTTGTGCTGCATAATGGGTAATTGCCTTTCACAAGTCACTGTAAGGAATTCTACATGTAGGTTTTTTAGAAGGAGTATTAGTAGGGCATGTAAGCCATGTATTTGGTACATGCATGCATTGATATGTTTTGATGTGGACATAACTTTTAAATGCCATCAATGAGTGTTGTGTTGCTCCTTTGCTGATTGGTACGTAATAACTAAGTAGGTAGGAAGCTTTGTAATACTGTTGCCCACATAGTTATTTGTATGTTAAGTAGATATATAAGAGGTGTGTATGTCATGTATCTGTATGATGTAAAACTGTTGTCTGAATGTCATCACACAGTTAAATGTTGTATAACCCCATTTGCCCCTAGTAAGAGTATGCATGAGTACAGTAAAACTACTGGAGAAAAATCCCCTGCCCATAGGAACACATGACAGGGCATGGAAACCTTTGGAAAGCACACACACAGTAAGAGAGAGAGAGAGAGAGAGAGAGAGAGAGAGAGAGCGAAAGAGAAAGAGAGAAGGGGTATGGTGAGGTCAGGTTTGCAGGGGAGTTTTTCTAGCTGTGTGTATGATTCAGTTTGGTTTACAACAGATGGGCCTACTGTGACCCACAGGCAAATACATGTAGCCCCCCACCTCTACCCACACACACACAAATATCCACAAATACACACACACACATACAATGACTGCAGATTTTTTGGACACAAGCATATAAATATGATAATCACAGTTTTAGTGCTCTGGTTAAAAGTAGGTTGTTGGTGGGATGTATTATATAAATACAGACTTAGTTGAACAAAGACCCACTGTAGTCAGATACCAGCTATTACAATAATTTAAGGGTGGTAAACTAGAACAAGCAGCTGATACCAATCCAGTACATTGTTACGGTGATTAATGGACTCTCCTGGTAGGACAGTACTTTATTTTTGCACTTATTTGTTCTTGATGCGGGTGTGTTATAAATATTTTGCAGACAGTAGGGATGGGTACCGGAACTCGGCACCGGTTCTTGAACAGACTGAAAGACAACGCAGATTTCGGTGCCTCATTTCAGTGCCATTTAAATGCCTGCGCTGCTCTCTGATGCTCCAAAGCGGACGTTAGAGGCAACAGAAGCATCACTTCAGTGGCGCTAGTTAACATTACACTTGGCAGCAGGTAACGTTAGCCTATCGTTAGCTAGTAGCTGGCTTAAACACAGTTAAAATGCTAAAAGCTAAACAGTCTAACGTGTGGCTGTGTTTCACTGGAAAGGATTCCAACACCGCGACGTACAACAGTCTGCAGCTCAAGACACACTGTAGACTAGCTGCACTTTGAGACATCATGGCCACTGCCGCAGTCAGAGTTGTCGGAGAAACAACACCGACGGGACTTAATGGTGCGTTCAATTGCACCTCGTAAGCTCATTGTGCATTATATGTTGTTGTAAAGTACCCTTCTGCCATCTAGTGTTCTTCTTTTTGTCGTTTAACAGCAGTTGACTGGTGAAATAAGTTATTGTTATTTAAATAAATTATTTAAATTTGACCAAATGGCCTTAGCAATAATTAACAACCTTAGCAGACAGTGGTCAAGTTTGTCCCGTTTTATATTGATACATCACACAGACTGAGTAGGACTGAAATTCAGTAGGGCCAGGCAAATTTTACTTGCCTTGTGGCAAATGCGCCGTGAGGCGTTTGCCAGTTCAGCACCATTTAACTAGAGGCCCTGGTCCTCCACCAGAGACATGGAACAAGATCGGAGTGGGTGTCATGTTGAGGCAATTTGTGTGGACTGCAGACACACTGCTAATCCATGG
Source organism: Sander lucioperca (assembly GCF_008315115.2). Lineage (NCBI taxonomy): Eukaryota > Metazoa > Chordata > Actinopteri > Perciformes > Percidae > Sander > Sander lucioperca. Next base: position 15,762,519 of record NC_050175.1, read on the forward strand.
ACCCGCAGGGGAAAACGTAGTTCACATAGTTACTATGACGATTAACACTAAGGGTCAACACAGGTCAACAGGAAGAGTAGGAGTGGAATGATAAAAGTGGAGAACAAAATGAAGATGAGTGGAGGGTGAATTTTAGGAGAGGAAGTAGGCAGAGTATGAGAGAGAAACAAAAGGGGGAATAAGATGAATGAAGTAACTGGGGATATGAGACAGACAGGGAGAAGGAAGAGGGGGGCATGAATAGTTAGCTGGGTATCGCCACTGATTTCCCGAATCGATTTAATACGATCAGGGTTTCCGCGGGGTCTTAAAAAGTCTAAAAAAGTATCAAACTGATAAACACAAGTCCTCATAGTTGCCTTATAGCTTTTAAAGGGATCAGTCATAATCACACCCGTGTCCTATTTCCGTTCTTGGCCCAAGTGGTTAAACAAACCATAATCTAGTTTGTCTGTACGTTTCAGAAAAAGATCTTATCTCTCTGTTTTGAGGTTTTGCTCTTGCACTCTCACTCATACACTCACTGCTTTCTTTTCTTGCTGTCTTTTACTTTGAGTACTTGTCTTCTCTTTTCTTTCATGTGCACTGCCCTGTCTGCCCTCAGCAGCAAACCTCTGCTTATTAGAGAAAGAGAGATAAACAGTGATTGATAGAGAGCAGAGGAAAAAAGATAGAAGGAGGGAGAATGGAAAGAAATAGAAAGCAAATTTTGCTTGTCAGGATTTCTGTGTGTGTGTGTGTGTGTGTGTGTGTGTGTGTGTGTGTGTGTGTGTGTAAGAGACTGAGAGGAAGAGAGAGAGAGATTTTTGCTTATCGGACAGGAAGTGGATCTCTTACAATAGCATTCTGACGTTTCCCCTTCTCTAATGTGGAAAACGGTTAAGATTCCTATTCCAGATACCACACACACACACACACACACACACACACACACACACACACACACACACACACACACACACACACACACACACGTCACAGCGGTGCAGATAAGATGCAGCTGCTGTGTTGTAGACAGAATCACTGAGTCAGCCATATGTATTCACAGACTTAAGACAATTGCTAATTCACACTAACACAAAAGTGCACACAGAGACACAAACATACACAATTCTACATGAGGCTTACATACCTCACATACAGTTTCATATTTGCTATTCAGCTGTACCTCCAAATACAGTTATACACACAAAACACAGAGAGGGTGTTCATAAACAGACAGATAAAGAGAAAGACATTTGGTTTGTATGGGATGGTAAAAATGATGAGACCGAGAGGCACATTCTGAGTCCAAACAGGCAAGAGGGAGTTTAAGGACTAGAAATTGAGATAGGCACTGAAGTAGGGCTGCAGCTATCGATTATTTTAGTAATCGAGTATTCTACCGATTATTCCATCGATTAATCGAGTAATCGGATAAGAAATACTTTTGTTTTATTGAAGAGCAATAATATACAATAGTTTGGTTTAATTTTCGGAAAAAGCAACATTTGTATTGCCTACATTGCTTACAATACCATCTCTCAAAAACTAAACATATTAAGTGCATTTAAGTGCCATATTACATTGTTTTAGAAGAAAAACTTTTCTGAAATGCAATAACAACCTCAAACTAAGGCACACATTAAACATACAATAGGAGTGGAATGGTACACAGAAGTCACGGTTCGGTTCATACCTCGGTTCAGACATCACGGTTTGGTCCGGTACAACGGAGGGAAAAGCAAAACAAAAATGCAGAAGGCAATTTTTTGTATTGTGCATTAGGGCTTTGACTTTTGCCCAAAAATCATATTCGAAGTTTGTTTGTTTATGAATATTAATATTCGAATATATTCGAATATTTATTAATAATATTTTGACCATTAAATGCCTTCAGTAAGGCTTATATTGGTATCAAACTTCGTATATGTTCTGTCCACCAGAGGGCAGTGTATCAGTCAGTAGGCGTGCAATGATGTTGTTAGAAGAAAAACACACCACTGTTTTTTTTTTTTTAAATTAAAAGTCAGACCCTGGATTAAACACAAACAATATGCTTTCAACAGGAAGGTCGGATATTTCACCGTAGCCTATGTAAGTGGTCTGATGTTCATACTTTTGCGCTGGTGTGTGCGTCAAGCCGCGTGTGTATGGGTGTGTCTGTGTGTGTCTGGGGAGTGTGTGTTGTAAGAGAGTGACGATGATTACCGGTAGCTTCAGAGCGAGTAGCGACTCTATAGTCTTAGTGAGAGAAACAAAGTGTCTCCCCTGTTCTTTCTGACCACGGTGGGAAATCTGGAGCAGGAAAAGTTAACCCTCTCCTTGATTTTACGTTGTTTATGGAGAAAGAGAACCAGGAAATGAGTCGGGGGAAATGCGCTACCAAGCCACGGCCGAGCGACGTGCGTCGCCGCGACGTGTAGTTACATTTTGAAATGTGTGAAAAAGCCTCGGAATCTGAATTGAAAACAAGGTTTACAAGCAAACACATTTACAAAAAAATACTGCCCATAACAGGTTCGAAATTCGAATATTAAGGGCTGCCTAATATTCGTTCGAATATAAATTACATTTTTTTTAATATTCGAATTATATTCGAATATCGAAGTTCGGCGTCAAAGCCATATTGTGCATGTCTCAGGCTGTCCACTGAGCTAGCTGTAACAGCTTGAAGTGTATAAAGTAAGATGTAAACAGTAAACAATAAGTACCCTGCATCATCTCCAGACTCCATCTGTAACTTGTAAACAAAATAAGACAATCAGCTAGTAGTGTGATATGGGAGACAAGCGCTGCTCTCATATGTGAATGCACAGAGCAGGGGTGTTAAAAGAGCAGCTTCTTACACAGAGCAGTTGACGAGTTTTGGTGTTAGCTTCACACGCTAACGGCGGAGCTAACAGCTAATAGCGGAGCTAACAGCTAACGGCGGAGCTAACAGCTAATAGCGGAGCTAACAGCTAACGGCGGAGCTAACAGCTAGCTAATACCGGAACAAACAGCGAAGCAAACGGGCCTGGAGGCCATTTGTGGTCGAGGCGAGAAGGGATACAGCTAAGTCCGTGTTTGGTTGTATATGGAAGGGACTAGTTTGCTTCGTGTGGACTCACTGGACCGACTGACTGACTCGGCATGTAGGCGGAGCTGGGGAGCTTCAGAGCTAAGGGCAGGGCTACAGATTAGGTGTCCCTAAAGAACCGCGTGTCTAACAGTAGTTCCGCAATACATTAATTAATTTGCACGCAAGTTTTATTTATTTTTATACCGTGTATTCTCCGTGTAAATTCACGTACCGAACCGAGACGCCCGTTCCGTTTCGGTTCATTACGAATACATGTACCGTTCCACCCCTAATACATAAACATTACCTTAAGTTGTGCAACTTAACTTTCAGAACTACAAGTTTCAACCTGAGACTGATCCTTATATAGGCCTATATGTAAATATTAGTTATACTCAACCGATTTTTATTTATAAATTTGATTACAATGCTACACAGCTCTGTTACACTTATGCTAGTAGATCGTTGATCAGCTGTTTCTCCGTGAAGAGAGAGAGTGAGAGAGAGTGGTGCGCAACAATCAGCTGTTTTTCCGAAGGGATAGTCAACAAGTCGGCTCTTTAGAGCAAATTGTGGTCACCACGTATTTTCTTGTCTTTGTTTTTGGTAGTTGTTGTGTTTGGTGTAGTTTCATCGTTGGGTCCGCTTTGTGGAATGGATGATTAAGTTAGACTCAATGTTTTCTGTTAAGATGCTGAAGCATTGACGTCGTGCTATTATTGTGGTAAGCTATTTCGGTTTTGCAGTAGACACTGTACAGAGTTTTCGTTTTAACTATGTTTGAACTTATTCCAAACTTTGGACACTTTCTGTCATTTTCTCCAGCCTGTCTCTTCTCTTAGCCCCTCACTATTTACGCTCTTTCTCTTTGTAATCTGCGTCGTCAGTCTTCATGACATGTGTCGCCAGCAGCGTCAAGCCCGGTGTGCGACAGTAATAATCATCCGTGCGGAAACACCGTGAGCGATACGACGTTGGTAACATTGATTAAACAAAGCTTCGAGGCAAATCATTTTGCATCGAGGATTTTTAGCAATCGAATTATTCGAGTTACTCGAGGAATCGTTTCAGCCCAACACTGAAGTAAAGGAGAAATCAAAACCAGACACAGTAAACATTTTGAATTAAAGCTGCAAGCAGCGATGGATGGGCCCTCGCTCCTCTGCGCGCGTCGGGGTCACCGGCGGTCGCCGCTCCTTGCGACCGTGCATTTGCGCGGCACTCAGACACCGCAAATCGTCACCAATGAAAAGGGAACTCCCTGCTGCGTTCAATGATACCTCACACAAGACTCTACCTTAGATGGGTCAGCATTTATGAAAGGGGGCGTGGCTTGAACATAGGGGGCGGGCCATCACCAATGAAGAAGTAACTCTCTGCTGAGTTCATTGATACCTCACACAATGGTCAACCTTAAATCGTTCAAATTTTATGAAAGGGGGCGTGGCTTAAGCATAGGGGGCGGGCCAAACCATCACCAATGAAGAAGCAACTCTCTGCTGAGTTCAATGACACCACACACAAGACTCTTCCTTAAATGGGTCACCAGTTATAAAAAGGGGCGTGGCTAAATTATAGGGGCCGGGTCAACCCATCACCAATTAAAAAGGAAGTCTCTGCTGAGTTCAGTGATACCTCACACAAGGGTCTACCTTAATCGGTTCAAATGTTATGAAAGGGGGCGTGGCTTAAGCATAGGGGGCGGGGCAAAACATCACCAATGAAGAAGGAACTCTGCTGAGTTCATTGATACCTCACACAATGGTCAACCTTAAATCGTTCAAATGTTATGAAAGGGGGCGTGGCTTAACCATAGGGGGCGGGCCTAACCATCACCAAAGAAGAAGCAACTCTCTGCTGAGTTCACTGATACCTCACACAATGGTCAACCTTAAATCGTTCAAATGTTATGAAAGGGGGCGTGGCTTAAGCATAGGGGGCGGGCCAAACCATCACCAATGAAGAAGCAACTCTCTGCTGAGTTCAATGACACCTCACACAAGACTCTACCTTAAACGGTACAAATGTTATGAAAGGGGGCGTGGCCTGAGTCAGTGGGCGTGGTTATATTATAGGGGCCGGCTCATTATCACATGTAGACCACACATTCTAAGTTTCATGTAAATCGGATGATGTTTGTCATATAAGGCGCATTTCCTGTTGCCAGCGGGGGGCGCTATGACCAAAAGTCAAATATGGCCTGTAGGTGTCCTCAGGCCTGGACCCTTGTCAATCGTGAGAATTTTCGGGCAGATACGACAACGTACACTCAAGTTACAACAATTTATTTGTTCATCGCTCAACACTCAAAATGGCCGCCACGCCACGCCCACACCGTCTGACGAAAAGTTTTTCTTTTAATAACTTTTCATCTTTAAGGTGTTGGGATGATAGAGACCAAGTTTGAAGTACATCGGATGAAATCTCTAGGAGGAGTTCGTTAAAGTATAGCACCTTGACTTTTAGGCCTACTTCCTGTTGCCACTAGGGGGCGCTATGACTTTAAGTAAATATCGGCCTTTATTTGTCCTCAGGGTTGGACTCTAATGAAGTTTCGAGCCAATCGGACAATGTACACTCGAGTTACACCCACTTCCTGTTTCGGCGGCGAAACGCAAAAATGGCCGCCACGCCCTATGACGAAAAGTTTTTCTTTTAACAACTTTTCATCTTTAATGTCTTAAGATGGCACAGACCGAATTTGAAGCTGATCGGATGAAATCTCTAGGAGGAGTTCGTTAAAGTACGACGTGGAAATGGCCAAAATCGCACTAATTTCAAACTTTGAAATCAAAATGGCGGACTTCCTGTTGGGCTTAGGGTATGGCTTCAATGACGTTTTTTGTACATCTTGACATGATACACATGTGTACCAAGTTTCGTGAGTCTACGTTAAACGCACTGCAGGGGCTCAATTTTTTTAACATTGTAGGGGGCGCTAGCGAGCCATTTTTGCGCGCCTATTCCCGAAACCCTTAAAATACGTAAATTTTCACCAGACTTGATGCGACCGCCAAATTTGGTGAGTTTTTGAATATGTTAAGCCCCTCAAAAAGCCAATTCATTTGCCGGGAAATAATAATTCCTTCAGTTTCAATAGGGCCTTCGCCGCTGTCGGCGCTCGGGCCCTAATTAATAGAACTGTTTGTAAGTCGTCCATGGAGAAAGTAATAAATGCCCATTTTGTAACTTTGTTTCTACTCAAATGGTTGAATAGTGATTAAACCTGAATCTATGTCAGCTAAACTAGTAGGGCTGCACGATATGAGGAAAATGTCAAATTGTGATTATTTTGACTGATGTTGCGATTGCGATATGATTCACGATATTCGAGGGAATGATCAGTTCTTTAGATCATCATTCTCATATTCATTGAAACACAAATACAAATGTACTATAGTCATGTAGTGTGATTTTTGCAAAAATCTGTACCAAACAAAGATATTTTCCTTTGTCTGTAGGATAGGATTTGTAGGCCCAGGACATCTCTGCAGCCCCACAATACTTCATTCAGAATGGTTAGACACATATTTTGCCTTTAACAAATATTGCGCCCCTCCTGCGATTTGGATATTGCACTAGTCCATATTGCAATTTCGATAAAATTGCGATTAATTGTGCAGCCCTATGTAGTAGAGAGAAATCCTCTTGATATGCAGGAAATTATGCATAATATGTCTGATGTATGGTGTGTAATAAATAGGAGAAATCAGAAGCATGCATGGCCAACAATAGCCAGAGTGGCTGAACCGACATGACATTAGGAGAAGATTATGCACTGCAGTTTTTAAAGGTTTTAAATCACCTCAAGCAAAATGTTCGTTGGGCAAAATGTTTGAATGAATGAGAAGTCAAACGGTTTTTGTTCAAATTATTTAAAAGCATAAGCCTAAACTACATTATAGATTGGTGAATTGAGAGTAGCAGCTGCTTCCATTCTGTATTACCATATGAAAATGGTTTTCGATGTTACTTAACATAGTAACTGGAGGTGGGGAAAAAAATCAAAAATCGTATGTATCGTGATGTTTTGTGACGATTTTGAAAATTGATTCTTTTCCCTAGCATTGGTACTTTTTATTTATTTGTTTTACCAATGATTGACCTGAATATTTTCTGTTTATACGGTACCGCCGACGGCGACTACATCATTTCCGTTTCCAGCAAAACAGAGCGATAGCAGAAAATGCAGAAAATCCATGTTATGCACTTCTTTACAAATAAAATAAATGTCAGACTGACTGACGTGACGTGCATTTTTTTTTTTTTTTAAACAATTAGTTTTTACAAATGTCTCATGAAATATTGTCTCTAGAAGTGTAATATTCTACTTTTGTTTTTGTTAAAGTTGTTAAATCTTGTCCATAAGATTTGAGTTAGGTTGTTTCTAGTCTATGGCCCTGTTTACACGTAAATGGTTATTTTGACGTTGACATTTCCCTTCGTTTGTGCCCTTCATTTACACGCAAACGGAGAATTTGCCTCTGAAAACAAGTCTTTTTAAAACCTCCGGCCAGAGTGGAGATTTTGGAAATCTTCGTTTGCACGTTTGCATGTAAACTGAGACAAACGGCGGTTTAAGCAGCCGAGAGAGAGAAAGAATAAGTGATTCGTTGCTGTTGTTGCTATTTTCGGGATTGTGATTGGCTAACATGGGCTTGAGCTTCTCGTTACACTACCACCTACAGGTTTGGCATACTCTTGACGGCATTGACAGCATATATACTAAATTCCTAAACAACAGACGTAATACCAGCTCAATTTATTTAAACACCACAGTAAAAGTAGGCTACTAAGTAATTTAAGCAGAAATGTGTACTTGCCTGCTTAGTGAAGTTACGTTAGGAAGGAAAATAGCTAGCCATGTTATCTGCCTCGGTAGCAGCCTGAAGTAATTATTGCACTATTGTTAGACATGCTACATTAACTCTCATAGCTGATTGCAAACGTTCATTTAAAGACAGCGCTATGTTACCTTGAATTTGTTTGGGGCGTCTGTGCTATTTCAGTACCCGATAAATTCCCACATAGCCAGCTTCAGTCTTTTTAGACGTGCAGGAAGAGATCGGGGGTTTCATCTCCTGCAGCCATCATGCACAGACACTGGGCTGTGATACTCTACGCTGCACACTGGCAGGCAGAGGGATTTCTGAACTGCACTTTCTGTCTGCGACGACTCATAAAAAAACAGCTCATACCGCAGGAACGGTATAACGGAACATTTTAGTGGTTTTGAAACCGTTACTTTTTCATACCATGGTATACCTTAAAACCGGTAACCGGCCCAAGCCTAAATACAAGCGCTTTCATCAATGGGTCATATCCTCAATCACCATTGTTTTAACTCACTCTTTGATAGATAGGAACTTAACAGACAATTAACTAGATGAAAATCTTACGGACAATAACTTTAAAGAAGGAAAAGAAAATCGCTACTCAATACTATCGAATCGCAATACTTCTAGAATCACAATAAATGAAAATTGCAAAACAAAACGAATCGGCACCCATGGATCGTGAAAGAATCAACGGGACAAAAGCATATCATCCCAGCCCTAATAGAAACATGGGACTTTCTCGGAAAATGTAATGATACTACACTTATTACAGCCACAGGTTTTTATTAAATACTTCCACACATGATGTCATGGTTATCTGTTCAGCATGGCTAGCTAGTTTCCTTTGTTTTGTGTTAATACAGAGGACAAATATAGCCGGTATACTGATATGGCAAGAGGGCATACAGTAGACCAGTGACTGTGCATTTTGTATATGCCCCCTGCTGGTGTATAAGTAAGTTCAATTCAATTCAATTTTATTTATATTGTCATATCATAACAGATGTCATCTCGGGACATTTTACAGGTAGAGTAAGTCTAGACCACACTATAATTTATAGAGACCCAACAATTCCCCCCACCAACAGCAAGCATTTGGTGTGACAGTGGCGGGGAAAAACTTTCTTTTAATAGGCAGAAACCTTGGACAGAACCTGACTCTTGGTGGGCGGCCATGTGAAACCTGCAACCTGAGAATATGTTGTTTAAGGCCCTTCATAATTATTTTTCTAAAACTTTAGGTTTCAAAATCCCTGCCTCAGCAAATCACAAGCATTCAACTAAGCCATGGAAGTCTAATAAATTACACAATAAATTGACAAAAAGACAGAATTCAAGAATTTGCATCACTAAGGCGTCTGCACAATGGGAATAATAATAAAGTATATAAAATGAGGATTGACAGGGTGTGAGACATCCAGATGGTGTAACAGAAAGATAGTTATGATGCAAGAGTAAAGTTATGTCAGAAAAAAGGAGGTAAGGTGAGACAGAAAGGCTGACAGCCTGACCGTAAGACAGAGAGGTAGACGGAGGTAGAGTACCCAGGAAAGTATTGCTCTGACTCACATTTTCTGTCTCAGTAAACCGGAATGATCCCTCTCTAGTCCAGAGCTGTTAAAATGTTTACGTAGTGTGTTTGTGTGTCTATAAGACAGAGAGAGATGCAGAGAAAGAGTAATACAGGAGGAAGTGAAGATTGTAAAAGGGGTAGGAGACTGTGTGTGTGTGTGTGTGTGTGTGTGTGTGCGTGTGTGCGTGCGTGCACATTTAACTTACCTATCCAACAGTGGACTGCTGTTATACATCAACTGTGGACCAGTGACCCATTGAGTCCACTGTTGGTCATGCTTTCAATCATGTTAAAATCATATCAAAGACCCTTGTGTGAATTTATTTTAATTTGAGCCAGAAGAGGACCTGCAGGTGTATAAGTTCACACTCAGCACTGCCTCTGCAGGCTGGAGCAGGGATTTTCACTAACACATGCTGTTTTTTCACATTCCTACATAGTGTAGGAATCGTGAACAATCAAATTGTCTCCACGAACTTCTTTTACAGAGAGTTTGCTATTATCGTTCTACAGTGCACATTTAGCAGTGTTTCCCCTGCATATGGTGCAGTGTTGCTACTAAATGATTAGCACCGCTGCTATACAAATCTTCCCAAACTCAATAAACTCGCTATCTCTACTTTAAGCAGCCAGAGTCGGGGTTAAGTGACGATTAGATCGAACACCCCCAAACAGGGATGTCCCAATCAGCTTTTTTAGCTACGAGACCTGCTACCAGATCTCTGGACAGACAGTGGGGAGTGGCCGCATGCCATCATGGTTTGGCATCCAGGCTGTCTGGCGTGTGTCTGTGGCGCAGGGCGTGTGATTAAAGGCGGTGAGCACTACAAGCTGATGTAAATGATTGGAGTATGGTAATCTGAGTAAATACCGATCAGTTAAAGAATGCCCATATCGGCTCCGATACTTGCGATCGGGATCGGGACTAGGGGTGTCACGATACCAAAAATTCAGTAGTCGGTGCCAATACCAGTGAAATAACACAATTCTCGATGCTGATTTCGATACCACGGTAAAAAAAAGATTTTCTAAGATTCCATGTACTTTAACTTGAAACATGAACTTCTTTATTAAAATATTTGAAAAATATCAAAATGTTATAACAAGACATACAAAACATGTGCAATAGAGCATAGAATAACATAATAAAGTGCAATGAATGGTCATAGTGCAACAACTAGTGTCCCCAGACACATTCCAGACTTGCAGGCATCTTTTCAAAAGGTACTGTGCAAAAACAACAACAGTGTTTCTAACAGTTGCGTGACCAGAGACGTTACACACCCCGAGTAAAAAAAGGATTTCCTCCTGAACAGGTAGCTAAGCATTAGCTTCAGGCTAATTTATCACGGCTACAAGGGACGAGCATTTTATGTCATTTCAACATTTGTGTACTCACATTGAATTATATAGCTAGAGAACCCGAGTTGGTTACTCGCAAAAAAACAATTGAGACACTGCCAGTAAAGTGATCCCGACTGGTCCTGGCTAACCGTGGCTAACGCCGCCATGCTAACCCTGCTAACCCTGCTAACGGCTAACGTTACCGGAGGAGCAGGCAAGCGAGCCACGGCTGTTTACAATGTGTAGCCTGTTCAGCGGCCGTAGCCGACAACGGTGAGTTATTTGAAGCCAAGGGAGGGAGGCTGTAGCTAAATCGGAAAGAGAGGACCGTGAGTTTGCAGTGAACATGCCGTTTTTTAGGTCGGGTAGAGTTGACTCTCGTATGTACCGGAAGTAGAAAGATGTGACTTCGGCCACTTCTTCGTGACCTACTTCTTCTGAATGTATCGACTGGAACACTCTGAAGCGTATACTGCCCCCATCAGTTCCGGAAGAGGCGCAGCACCGATGCTGCTAACACTGGCATCGTCGCTAATGGTGCCTACGGTGCTTCAAAAAAATGGGCATCGTCGGTGTTTTGTAATTTTAGAACCGGAAGGTATCGGTAGTATCGGTTCTCGTGACATCAGGGATGCACCGATCCGACTTTTTCAGTCCTGATACCGATGCCAGGGCTTTGTGTATCTGTCGATACCGATCCGATACTGTTGTTGAATTAATAATAAACTGTATACCTTTTCCACCTTATACCTTCCTTCCACCATGTGGAAGAGACTAAAGGCACCAGACTTTCCTAAATAAACATTACTTTCCTAACTAAGACAAAATAACATAGATGTAATGTATTGAATTCTTATTTATTTGTTATTTAAAAAACAATTGTGCATTCAAATCGAAAATATAATGTAATCAAACTTCTTAAAATAAATTTAAATAAATAACAATAATGGGCCTTTATATTAGGGATGCACCGATTGGGAAATTCTGGGCCGATACCGATACCGATGTTTAACATAACAACTTGGCCGATGGCCGATGCCGATGTTTTTTCTTTTTGTTATTTATTCCTTCTTTTGTGCCACGGAAACATACAAGTCTTTCGGCTTTTGATCATACTATCCTAGAATGAGCACAAATTCAATCAGACCAATTTATGAAACAAAAACAACCTTTAATGTCACTTTCTGGTTGACATTAGTTATAACCTTATTTATGACAAGTTCTTTTCTGAAAAATAACATTCAAAAACCTTTGACTGCTAACTAATCAATGAAAAGATTGTTTCAGTACATTGCCCAACAAAATTATTTGAGTGGTTTTAGCCTGATAAACAAAAAGTTACTCAATGAGATTATTTTCATGGCCCAATAAAAAATATTTTTCTGATAAATAAAAAAAAATACATCAAGTGTAAATGCAAAAACAAGTGAAATAAATAAATGATGTTATTAAAATAAATAAATTATGTTATTCATAAATACAAACATAAATAGGGCTATCTTTTACCTTGTGTATTTCTCATAAAGTGACGCCGGCTCGGCAGCGTGTAGCGTGGCTCCATAAACTTCATCAGACTCCGAAAACCCACGTCCTCCACTACAGAGAAAGGCTGGTCATCTAAAGCGATGAACTCCATCACCTTGTTTGTTATTTGTTTCGCTTTGGCGCTGTCTGGAGGCAGCTGTTTGGCTTTCTCAAACGCCGTGTCAATTGAAGTCTGAGTCTTGCCGGGGGTTTGCGCTTTCTTGGCGGCTTCATTTTTCCGTTTTTGGTCAGCTTGCAGGTAATCGCCGTACACCGCCTCGTGCCTGCTTCTCAAATGTCCAATGAGATTTGTTGTGTTAAATGACTTTCTAACAGCCCTCCCTCTTGAAATTTCAATGGAACACGTATTGCAAACTGCAAAACGCTGATCTTTCTCTGAAACTGTAAAATATTGCCACACGACCGCCATCTTCTTTGTTTAATCAAAGTTACTGAGGAGAGTGCGCGGGTGCCCTCTTCCGTCTCGGTCTCTCCCCCCGCCCAAATAAAAAGAGGGAAGCACAGCGTTCATGACACATATAATCATCGGCGAATGTCATTTTTATTCCCCGATGGCTGATGGCAGTTAACAAGGCAAATATCGCCCGTTACCGATGTTCAGCCGATGCATCGGTGCATCCCTACTTTATATAGGTTTATAATGGCTTATTCTACTGTCAGGAGTACATAGAATATCATAAAAACATTTTAATGTCATCATGTTTACTAAAAGCTTTGATTACTAAAGGGTTTGCTTGGCTCATCAACATTATATAACGTTATATGAAGGAGAATCCATCAAACAGTTACAGAATCTAAACTATTTTTTTCTGCAAACTGCAAAGTAGTAAAATAAACTCAAATCGAATGAATACACATACAAACAACTTTAACATTGTTTCCCTTTCAAAACAAAATAGTTTTTTTTTTTAGTAAGCTAGTTGTATAAACACTACCTTGGCCACAGGTAAGTTAGGTTGTATTGTGGTTGTAGTGGGCGACTGAACGTAGCTCCGCTGTCAGCCTCCTTTGCTGTTTGATTAATGTTTGTAGGTTGGCCGATGTATTTCAGCGAGGCAAGGCATCTTAAATCCAGTGTTTTAATCATTGCTCTGAACCTGTCTTTCTCAACGGTCTGTAGCGGGACCGTAGTTGGATTGCGTTCATAATGTTGCTCCGCTGCATGCTTGAAGTGACAAGTCTTTCACGTTAGCACTGTAATGCCGAGTAACGTTAGAGCGACGGGCAACAACAGTGGCTAAATTATGTCCGATTTTTCAGAAAAAAAAAACCTTGCAACAACAGACGGCTCCTCTCTTGAGCATACGTTGTTCTGGTGTAACTCCGGTCTTTCTTCATCCTCTAACTTTCTTCTCTGTTCTTTAATGTGCAGTAGTGACCGGAGCCTCTCCCAGTTTAACAGACTGTTATGCTACCTGGCTAGCTAGCAGCTATAATGTTACCCAGCATGCCGTTCGGCGGTGTAGCTACATTTGTAAATGTAAAATTATTAGTGTTAGAAACTGTTTAAGTCACAAATTGTTTTGTGCTATGGTGTTTTATCCTTTTAAAGAAAGTTAGTTGTGGGTTATTAATTGTTGTGTTATAAACTTACTACCATGAGTGAGAAGAGTACGCAGTTAACAGGGGTCCCAGTGCTGCGACGGAGGGGAAAAAACAAAAAAACACTGGATCGGCCTGTGGATCTGTTAATTTTTTCGATCCCTGATCCAGCTATTTTGTCAATATCGGGGCCGATGTCCGATCTTAATATCGGATCGGTGCACCCCTAGTGACATCCCTAATCGGGACATCCCTACCACCAGACATTGTCACCGTTTAGCAGTCTGTTATTGTTTGTTTGAAAGCTTGTGTTTCACCAAGAGTAGCGATAGACAGGTGAAGTTAACATACAGTGGCAGTAGCCTCTCAATTACAAACAGGCTTGGTAGTGAACAACATGCTAATGTGCTGACAGATTCAGAGAATATTCAGTTACAACAGATCGGTGATGCTGTTTTGCCCTCATTGTTTTCCGTGAAGTTTGCCGGAAGTTATGTAAGGTAACCCCGGTACGTTGAGTGAGCACTTAAACTCTGTTTAATAAATAGCCTTTTAAATGCTACATTGTTTGTCAGCAGCCGGTTTGGCCTTGTGTGCTCTGATTAATTTGGCATGCAGTTAATATACCAGTCTTAATTTTGTTTAAATGAGAACTAAATTCCTGGCATTTGCTCACCACTGTTTTGAAAGAAGGCAATAACGGGTGTAGCAGTAAATTAGTGCTATACAGTGGATCTAATTAGAGATGCACCGATTACAACTTTCTAGGCCGATTCCGATTTTCTTTGAGTTAGGCAGGCCGATACCGATTTTAGCCGATTCCGATTTCATTTTTTCTAACCACTTTACAGCACACACAAATATTTATTTTCTATCTTTTCTTTAATAGAACATTTTACACAGAACATAGAACACTTTTTCAACAGATAATGGATCACTATAAAATAGAACTATATAAATTACTCCTGGTGTGGGAAATTCACACACATCTAAAGTGCAAAGTTAGAACCATTTCCTTCTTTTTACATCAAATATCCAACAAAAAAAATGTGATTTGGGTTTTTGGTGTCGTCCCTCCACGCCCTACTTTTTCCTTGCAGGTGTTGCATATTGTAAACTTGTTATCTTCTGCACACACGCTGAAGAATTTCCAAACAGCTGACATGTTGCAGGTTAATTCACGAAGTTCCCTACATAATTATATAATTCTCATTTCAAAACCATCAAATATTGCACCCTTTCTCCTTTTCTACTATTCCAACTCTTCTTACTCCTTCAGCTGCTTCTTCTTGCAAGGCAGCAATGCAGTTTAGCTCACAGCTGTTCCTCAAGCTATACAGGTCAGCATCAGCTTTTCAGCAGCCAGCAATCGCACTGCAATTGCATTCTCTAGTTTGCGTTTTTTTTTTTCAAAAATTAATTTAACTTCAATGTCACAGTTGGTTTTTGTTGCTGTTGATTCATTTTATAAACATAACTTTGAAATGATACATTAGTTTATATATGAATACAATAGAGCTAAACATTGAATCAAAGGTCTGAATCAACAAGAAGAATTTACCTAGAATAGCCCAGAAAAGCTTGAATTGAGTGGTGTTCCCCTTTACCCATGATGAAAGCGAGATCAGATTTTCATATGTACCACAGTGGAGTCGACTATTGTCTGACTGATGAACAAACAGGCGGGCCATCCCCTAATCCCAGTTGGCGTTTACACACACACACACAC
>NC_050175.1:15780632-15810632 GCF_008315115.2 Sander lucioperca
TTCCCGGGAAGTGACAGCGGCACGGACACTTCTGCCAAGTCCCCGCCGTTTCAGTTGATCAAGCCATCGCAATTCACACAATCCACTTTGGAGTCGCCTTGCAGGTTGCAGTTTCTCATCTCCATCTCCAGAGCGCAGACGAGACGGCCGCCTGTCCCTCTCTCCCTGTCGCCGCTGTCCGTTGCTCCGTCCTCTGCCTGTCCGGTCTCCCCTTTGCTTTCCTCCCGTGTTGGGGAAGGCATAGTCCGATGGGTGCACTGTGTACCAGGCCCTTCTCTCGTTTGTCGCTCATTGAAGTATCGGGTTTACCAAAACACTTGGCCTCTAACACACCCTCACCTTAACACTCCTACCAATTTACGCGGCGTGGTTACACGCACTGATGCCATTTACACACTGCAGTGAGCGATGTACTCTTATTTGCATGCATTATTATTTTAAGAGTGTGCATCAGTCTGCCCCAAATGAATTATTTGTGTGCTGGGTGTGTGTACTCGGCTTGTGCACGATGCGCGCAGAAGAGAAGCTATGGTCACTATAAAAAAATCTATTTTCTTTAATGTTTCCTCACCCGACAGGGTCTGGTAAGTTTTTTTTTTTTTGCGCTTCCAGCGGTCTGTTTTTCCATCCTCAGCTCATTGTGAATCTGTGCGCATTCACAAGAGCTTAAATAGCTCATTGTTCACAATAGGCCTACCTGTGATCGTGGGGGTACGGTCAGGGTTGGTGCATCACGGGGGTGGGGGATGGTGCGATTTTTGTTGGGTCAGACCCATCTGCTAGCGATGGGAGGCCAAGACTGAGAGCTACATGGAAAAATATGCACCAAACAAGCCACTTTGAAATTTTGCTGTTTTCATGAATCCCCCAGACTAAAAATATAATCCCCCAGTAATCCCCCAGACTAGATATTTTATGTGTTTTTTAGAAGGAATATTCAAAAATAATTTTTGGCCAATTTTGACAGCCAGAAGTATAAATAGGCTGCTACTGTAAGTCCAAAATGGTCTTCCAATTAATAATTTTTTTTGTTTTTATTTTATTTATTAAATGCAAACAAATACAATATTAAGATTACATGACATTGTTCTTATACTACAACATATTTTTTATTTTCTCTAAATCATCAATAAAAAACAAATGCTTGTATTTCATGCTGCTTAACAAATCAACTGGATTTTACAGTATGTGTGCGAGTGAGTGAGCGTGCGTGCATGCGCGCATGCACGTGTGTCTCTGAGCATGTTTTTGTGATGGTTGGTTCTTAGCTGATAGACTGTGAGAGTCAAGAGTCCCTAATCCTTGCCATCAGAGACTGCTCAACACACACACACACACACACACACACACACACACACACACACACACACACACACACACACACACATACAAGCACACGCACACACACACACACACACACACACACACACACACACACATACACACACACACACACACACACACACACACACACACACACACACACACACACACACACACACACACACTCACTCTTATCAGCTTGCCCAGTGAACCATTATGATGTGGTGTGTATGTGTGGGTGTTTGTGTGCGTTGATGAGGGGATACCACTCCTCCCATGACAGAGGTAATCCTGTTCAGTGGCAGGTCTGGATATCCCAACTGGTGTGTGTATGTGTTTGTGTGTGTCTCTGTATGTATCCCATAGCAGCAGGTCATAGAGCCCAAATCAACTGTCTGTTAGTCTGTCTGTGTTTGCCAGTTTGTCTGCTCTACTGTCTGTGTCCCATTTTGCCCACGTCGCTTCATCTGAACCATTGAGTCAACTGAAACATAAACTTGAACCTTTAAAGCTGAAATAAGCAATATATTTTACTTTCACAGTCAGTGAATCAAATGGCTTCTGCATATATGGGTAACGGGCTGCTAATTGTGCTGAGAATAAACATAGAAGGTAATTTTTGTCCAATCACAAAGCAACAGTGAACATTAGCTTCTTTTAAAGGGGATCTATCCCCATCCTTAACCATGGGTTTTCAGTTGCCTAGATTTAACCATACTTTAACTATAGTAATGTACATAGTATCATGCCCATTATGAAAGGCCGTCTATTTCGTTGTGTACATACTGTATGATACTGTATGCACAACATCCAGATACAAGATGAACAAAATTGGGATTTTTCTGACTCCACACTCATGATATCCAGATTCTAGATGTTACGCTAAGATTATGAAGGTGTGTGCATTAGAGATGGTCCGATACCATTTTTTGCTTCCCGATACCGATTCCGATACCTGAACTTGCGTATCGGCCGATACTGAGTACTGATCCGATACCAGTGTGTCATATATTTTATTATGTTTTAACAAGTGTATACTACTATCCCTGTATGGATGTGATATTATTTCTATCTTTGTTGTCGGTCTGGCTCAGGTTAAACTCTTTGTGAAACATGAACAAACACAAACAATGAACGCCCCAGAACTTTCTTTTATTATCCAGTTGACAGTCAGTTATAACGGAAAAAGAACATAAATAAACTACTTTAACGTAGATTTTCTTTAGGGCTTTATTACGTGGTATCGGATCGGTGCATAAACGCCAGTACTTCCCGATACCGATACCAGCGTTTTAGGCAGTATCGGTATCGGAACATCTCTAGTGTGCATGCACACATAGACCTATTTTCATCTATTAACTATATATACAGTAATTATGCAGCTGGTTGGTGTTTGAAGCATTCAGATCTAACTGAGAGTGTATGTCTGGAATGACGTGAACGAATGTGTGTCCATGCTTTCAGGTGTTTAAGTATGTGTTTATGTGCTGCAGGTGTGTCTGTGTGTTTTGAAGCAAATTGTATATTTGTGACCTTCTCAGTGATGTTGATGATAGGCTTACAATGTGGTGAGTCCCTGGGACCCACAGGTGGTCATTTAAGTGAGTTCCAGGTAGGGCTGCAGCTATCGATTATTTTAGTAATCGACTATTCTGCCGATTAGTCCATTGATTAATCGAGTAATTGGATAAGAAATACTTTTGCTTAAGAGTAAATAACAATAGTAAATATACAAAACACAGGTTTCCTTTTCAGAAAAAAACAACATTTGTATTGCTTAAATTGCATACAATAACAGGGATAGACGCTAGTATTTTTAAGCACGGGCTGCACGGGCCAGCAACCCCTAAATTTGGTGGCCAAAGTACATTTTTTGTGGCCCAAATATAAATCTCTCTAATTAAGTCTATCTTTTTCGCCCCCTTCCCCATCATGCCTTTGGCTCGTTACACTGGATATGCAAAAGAGCTGTTCACTAAGCCCAGGTTAATTTGACTGTACAAAGCTTACAGCAGGGCTATTCAACTACACTGTTCAGGGGGACACATTTTCAGAAGGCTGATCTGAGTGAAGTTTAGAAAGAATAAGGAATGCAGACATCATCGGCATGGTCCGATGACGTCATTGATGTGCATAATTAGCCATGTGCAGGTGCCGCTGGTAGAGAGAGAGAGCGGCTGGTTTGTCTCCACCAGCTAAGTTTACAAGAATTTGTCCAAATTTCAAGATTTGTGGCAAACTAAGATAAACAGACTAAACGCGGTGGACGACTGCATGCAGACGTTAATGTTACCTTGTCCTCTCCATGGAATGGATGAGTAGACTGGATGTTTTCGCTGAGATGCTGTAGCATTGACGTCGTGCTATTGTGTTAAGCTAGTTTGATTTTACAATGGACACACTGTACAGAGTTTTCATTTTGTTGAAATGATCCAAAACTTTCTGTTGTTTTTTCCGCCTGTCTCTTCTCTTAGCCTCTCACTACTTTTGCTCTCTTCCTTAATTTGTAATCGGCGATGTGTTGTGCAATAGTAATAATCATCACAGTGAGCGGTACGTTAGCTATATTGATTAAACATAGCTTCGAGGCAAATCATTTAGCATCGATGATTTTTAGTAATCAATTTATTCGAGTTACTCGAGGAATCGTGTCAGTCCTAGTCCCATGGCTCTTAAATAACTTTTTTGACCATCCTCCTCTTTGAAATGATTAGATTAGATACAAGAGGTATCAGTCACACCACAAATGAAGGACTCTTGCAATGCGAGGAAAATAGATGCTTTTAAGGAGCAGAAAACTTTGAACTGTGGTAGATCCTGATAAAACATTTTAATGGTCCTCGCTGTCTGAAAAGTACAAAGGTCCCTGTTCTAGTCACCTAAATCCCTAAATCTCATGTACCGTTTCACCATTCTGATGTAGCTTTAACTTCCTTAACTTGGCAATACAAACACACATTAATACATAGTTTGTGATGCATTTTTACCACTGAGTGATGAGTTGAAAAAGCTACCTCACCTTCTAAAGGCTGGAGGAACTGCAAGGGGAGAGCAATAATTCATATATCCCTGCAACCTTGATGAATGGAATATTGAATAATTGTTTTTGATTGTTCATTGGTCATAAAAAGTCAGGTGGTCTGTTTACCCCAAGATGGCTCAATCTAGCCATTCAGATCAAAGTTGAGCCACAGGAAGACTTTTTTTCATATTTATATTCAGGCACTTTTGACATAGATGCATTCTTACGACGATTTGAAAATATTAGAGATGCTGCGATTACAATTTTCTAGGCTGATTCCGATTTCTGTTTTTTTCATTGAGTTTGACCTGCCAATACCGATTTTAGCCGATTCCGATTTCATTTTTTCTATCCACTTTACAGCACACAGAGATACATATTTTCTATCTTTTCTTTAATAGAACATTTTGCATAGAACATAGAAAATTTTTTGAACAGAAAATCGATCGCTATAAAATAGAACTATATAAATTACTCCTGGTGTGGGAAATTCACACACATCTGAAGTGCAATGTTATGGAAGAACCATTTTCTTCCTTTCACATCCAATATCCAACTACATTTTTAAAAATATATTTAGCAAACTAAACTTCTGTATGTATGAAAACAGGGAAAACAGGTAAGGGCAAGAACATAATATATAAATAACAAATACAAATAAAATAAATATAGCCTTGCAGTATAAAGATATTTCTCAAAACACACACAGGCCTGTTTGAACGTCAACAATAACGTTACCTGAAAACAGCGTGTAGTTCCTTTTTTAGCAAGTTTGCTTTATTTGTCATTGTGCATAACTATGAACAACATACCGTTGCTGTCAACGGGCTTATTTGCTAACGTTAGCTACTGACGGTTACCTCGGAACAATCCAGCAAATAGACGGTACCCTAGAGCGTGTTACCTGAAACGTGATTTAACGTCACCGCTCATTTTACACACAGTTTAGCAAGAAAACTAAACGCTGAGGGAAGATTACTACGTATTTGATGTTGGTTTTGAGCGGTATGCATCCCCACTAACGTGTCGGGGGAATATCACGTCTCCTGCAGCGGGGAGTCAGAGGGACCGCAGCATCCGCTAATGTTAGCTTCTTGTCTCACCTGGGGTCTGATAAACAGTAAATTCATCAAAGTCAGTGTGCCCAACGCTATTTTCTGATAAACTGTAGCTGTCATATTTCACGGGGCATATTAGCGATCGATCCAAAGTAGGCATGGGCTGGTACCCGGTTTCAAGGTATTCTGGTTTTTATGAGTTTTTAAGGACAGACAGGGCAGTTTAGTAATCCCTCTCCCTGCCAGTGTGCAGTGTGCTTTAAAATAAAATACAGACATTACATTACATAGACATTTCAAAATAATACATTTTAAAGCTGTAATTGCAATACCGCAACACCGTGAAACCGTGATATTTTTGCTGAAGGTTATCATACCGTCAGAATCTCATACCGACCCATGCCTATTCCCAAGCCCACCTCGGGATTCTGTCTACAACACAGCAGCTGTATTTTATCTGCACCGCTGTGACGTGTGTATGTGTGTGTGTGTGTGTGTGTGTGTGTGTCTTTTGGGGGTATGAGGTTTCTTTTGTTTATTTCTATGATTTCAACACAGATTTGTTTTTTACAATGTAGCATCATCAGGAAAAAAAATAGGGTGTGTGCCCTGGATGCATGGCTAGTTAGTTTACTGCATGCTCTCAGATTTAAATGCGCCAGAGACGCAGGATGCGTACCTAGCAACATCACTGCCTTCTGTGTGCGCGTACAGTATAGGTTTCATATTAGATAAGCAAGTGTGCATACTTTTATGTTGACATGGTTTGAAATGGTACCCTGTGTGAGTGTGTATATTTAGCCATGCTTTCTCTGTTTAGGGAGCGTTACAGTGTCTGTTTTCAGGACACCAGCGGGGGGCTAATGGAACGGCTTTGTTTGTTAAAAGGAATTACCAGCCTCCTTCCCCAAAATCAACTCATAATCTGCTTTACTGGCACCACGCTCACCACGCTCACTGCCACACCACTGACAGTACCTACCAGCACAACACACACACCAGTGGTGATCAGCCAAACACCACTACAAGATGCTAACTCTCTTGTGAAAACTGACTAAATGGGAAGAGAGAGGGAGAAAAAGAAAGAGAAATTCCAGTAAGACAATAAGAAAGGGGGAGAGGTATGAGGTGAAGAGACAGAGAGAGAGGACGGCAAAAATGGAAGAGTGGGGGTGAGATGAGATGCTGCAGGGTTATCAGTGATTAACAGTTCCACCCTATAGAACGTTGGGTTTGGCTTCAAAGAAAGAGCTGCTTTTTGTTTGCCTTGAGTGTAACCCTGTTAGGAATGTAGTGTTTATACACACAAACACACACACGCAAGGGAAGATGGGAGAGATTGAAACGAGGAGGGTGAGAGTCAAGAGAAAATGACCGACGGCAAGATATGGAGGGATGGGAAGAGGAAGATGGAAAACAGGAGAGTGGAAATGAAAGAAAGCAACATTCATTTTTTTTAGCTAATGTTTTCTTCTTTGTTTGTAAAATGACCCAGCAAACAACTTGGCTTCATGTCAGGATAAACACAATGCTGCTGTGTTTGAAACTACACTTACGTCGCATTCAATGGGGGTTGAATGAAGGACTGTTGGAATTTGCTGGCCATCAGATGACAGATGAATTTCATTTTTCTAAACTCTGTGTTGAAACCGGACCATCAGTACAACTGGAAGAAAAACATGGGTGACGGAAGCCCCGGTGTGAACAAAATATTTAGGCTTTAAAAAAAACCCAAAAAACCCAAACATTTTAACACAGTGAAAAGTTAACGCATGGTTTATGGCTTCTGATCACAAAAATGCATTACATTTACCATTGTTGGACCATTTCACAAATAATCAAAACCTACTCAAACCAAGCTTTGCATTTTGGTGGCAATAGCTAACTGTTCTAGGCTTTCCTCTATGTTGTTTTGGTGGTTCCGTCTAATTCCATCAAACTCAGAACTCAAACCAAAATAGTGGAGATAGTTGTGCAAGCAGCATTATAATTGTGTGTGTGCTTACATGGGTAGCATGCAATGTGAATAGAGGAATTTTGCAGGGATGGCTGGAGAAGGGGTGTCACTAATGAGCTTTCGATTTCAACTATCAAAATCAGAAGCAGGATCAGAGTTTCCCCCAGTATTTTTTACTTTCTCCACCCCTGCCTAATGGGCACGTCTGAAGAAAGAAAAGAAAAAACAGACAGCGTAGCTTACCAGCATACGGCTAAAGAAACAGGTTAATGTCAGCTTACTGGTAGCCTGCAGCTTTACTATTCCAGACACCATGGCCACTGCCTCAGT
The DNA here is from genome assembly GCF_008315115.2 of Sander lucioperca. NCBI lineage: Eukaryota > Metazoa > Chordata > Actinopteri > Perciformes > Percidae > Sander > Sander lucioperca. The sequence goes on from NC_050175.1 coordinate 15,788,323, forward strand.
CGAAGATGACGGAAAAACAACAGACAATCCTCCTGCTTCCCGGAAGTCACCGGTGTGGCAACATTTTGCGTGAGTGAGTGAGTTATGTAAACAAACAACAAAGGTAAAGCATGTGGGCTCCGACGTGACTCCATGCTGCCTTCAAGTACACGTCATCAAACTAATGGTGCATTCGATTGTGCCACTACAAAAAAAAACTCTGTTGTTAAAGTACCCTTCTGCTATCTAGTGGCTCTTATTGTGGCATTGCTGTCCCTGTTGAAATTTCTTTTTAAATGGAATCGAATCGTGATCTTAAAATCAAAAACCTAGATGGAGACTGTCATCTTTGACATAAAGTACTAACCAGGCGAAAAAAAAACTAATGTGTACTATTGATGTTTTCTTGTGTATTAGATGTAGGCTATTAGTTTCTTGCAGGACATTTTACATCTCCTAAATGTCAGCCTTTTGAGAGCTATGAAATTTCGACCACATTGTGTTTTTACATTCTCACATAAACCCATAGATATGATACATATTCTACTGTTAAAAGCCCAGTGCTCACATACCTAATCGCAGGAAAGCACTGACAGAAGGCACTTTGCACTTGATTAGTTAATGTTGATGACAGCAAGACACATTTGATTAATTGTTCTGACACATTTAACACATTTGCACACATTTTAAACTTACTTTTTATTGACATAATATTCCCACAAAATCAAAAAATAGGGAGCACTTTTTTATTCAATGCAACCACTCTGCAAACACTGAATGAAATCTAGATCAGTGGAACGTTGGACAAAACATGATACCATCACCTTGACATAGAAAGACTTGGACTTTATTTACTTTGTTAAAATCCAGTCTTCACCAATTGCAACAAGTGGAAGGATTTTGCTTATTGGTAAAATGCCTGCGCATATAAACACAACCGTAAAAGTGAACACATTCTCTCAGCACAACCTTTCACACACACACATTGTCTCAAAACGGTCTCCCCACATACACACATACACACACAGCAGTAAAATGCTCCATCAAAGTACAAAAGTGGAGCGAGAGAGGGAGATGGAGAGAGAGAAAGGGAGCGGTCTGAGATCTGAGAGGAGACGAGACGAGAACAATGGCTTTAAGTCTTGACAAACACTTAGCCGAGGCCTTTAGACTAACACTTTGGAGCAGACATATCTGCCTGCATACCAATAGCAAACACTGTCACTCCCCATCTAACTCAGAGGCTTTTGATGTTCTATTCACAGAGATAGAAAGAAGGGAGGTGAAGGAACGGATGGAGGTAGAGTGAGTGCAGTGCAGGGGATAAGGGAGAACATGAAGAAATGAAAAAATAAGAGAAATAAAGGAGAGAAGGAAAGAATGAAGTTGGCTGAATGAGAGAAAGGAATAACACCTTTTATTTCTAAAGCAAACTGTAGCATTGCTGTTTGACCTTTTTTTTCCTCGTTTTCTCTCCTTTTTCCTTTTGCCTTTCTCCTCTCTGTCTCTGTATTTTCCTCTCTTTCTCTCTGTTTCCAACAATATCTAGATCACAGCAGTAAGAATAAGTGACACACAGAAGGAAGAAGAGGAAGAGGACACAGAATGGATCCCTGTCCATAACATTATGGTACATCATTTGCAATCTTGAGGTTGCCCCTGTCTGTCTGTTTCCCTCTCTCTCTTGAACTACTGACACTACACCAAACATTGAAGAGTGATGGTCTCTATGTAACCCAAGGAGTTGTAGAGGGTTTTAAGTGACAGGTGTGAAAGTGTATGTATATGTGTGTGTATGTTAGAGCCTTCATTGATGCTGATGCAGTGCATGTTCAACCATCGGCTGAAACAATTCTGTGTATATTCTAGCTAGAATATATTGCCTTTTTCCTGTTTTAAGTCACTTCTGTTGATCTGATTTTATTCTTTGCTGCCTTACTTTTATCACATAGTTGTAACAACATTGTGGGAAAACCTTTTACCCTTACAATATCAACTTTCTACCAGCTATGGCAAACACTAGCTTGCTTTATGATGTTTACATGTCTAAAACACTCAGTTGTCAGTTTATTTTTAGTTTTATTTAGTGCTGTCAAACGATAACAATATTTAATCGCGATTAATTGCATTAATGTCATAGTTAACTCGCAATTAATCACAATTAATCGCACATTTTTATCTATTCTAAATGTCCCTAGATTTCTTTTTGTTCAATTATTTTTTCTCATTTTAATGCTCTTATCAACTTGGAAAGGTGGATCGGCTTGCTTTGTGCTTTTGTCTCCTGGCTTTGACGAGGGGGCAGAGAACTCGCATCAGCTGTGTGCTTGGCCATCAGGTGGTATTTCAGACTGGACGCGCTGCGATGATAGCTCAGTTCACAACGACAAAACACACAGATCACCTTGGTCTTGTCAATGGAACCATTTGGCAACTTTTTTAAAGTAAACTTTCCATTCAGAAACTTACTGGCATCCATTTTGGCGTCTCGCGCTCGCCATCCACTCAAAACGTAACGTAGCCTACTAGCCTACTCTTTGGCCGGCTCGCAAGCCCAAACAAGTGTGTGCGGCGTGCCTGTTGTTTTGTTTCCGGTCTAGCTAGATCCAGTGTGGTGTTGTAGTTTTTCTAACGTTACTAGTTGTTGCAACAGCATGTGAAAAAAACTACAAAGTTTGCTATACCAAAAAGAACGTTAATCTCGCGATAAAAAAATTGACGCTGTTAAAATGGGTTTGCATTAACGCCGTTAATAACGCGTTTAACTGACAGCATTAGCTGTATTATTAGTCTAATGCAACAGTCCTGCAGTGAAAACCTTCATCAATGTTTTAATGTTCAGTTTTTGTTGAAACCTTTTAGGAGAGGGGTTGATTCAACTGTATGGTCATTTTGTGGTGGTGCTGTTGTTGTATTGCATTATACAGAGAGGTGTTTCTATTATTTAGCCTACCCTAATTGATCTAAATGTGGTGGACAACAGCAACACAAACTACATCTACGTGTAGTGCTTTTCACATAACAGCAGTGACATACAAATGTATGGTATGTGCAAACATGTTCACATACACATATGTCATTACCAACCACATCTCTTATCTGCCAAAGTGCATAAGCACTGGCATGCACAAACAGACACACATACCCTTCACGCATACGCTCACATACACACACACCCAATCTCCTTTGCAAGTTGATAAGTGTGTTAGGAGGCAGGGAGAAATTATTAATTATCAGGCTAATGGGTACCAGGTTGAGTTATGCTTCATTAAGCTCTAACTGTTTGTGTGTGTGAATGTTTGTGCTTGTGTATCAGAGGGCGGGGGGACCTCTGAGTAATATACAAAGATAGGTCCACATAAATTCGCATACACCCATACACAGGGGGGTTTGTTTGCCAACCCAAGGACTGCACATCACATATTCACTCATGGACATATACATGAAAAGACTTACATTTATATAGAAACATAAATATATTTATATAAAACTTTGAAAATCTGTCTATTTTTATGTGTAACACTCACATCTTGAGGAACAGAAATGTAATTGGTGGGCCGTGAAGTCATTTGCTTCAACGTAGCACGTAAGCCGTTCCATAGACTTACATATAAAACAGCTTGAACACTGAGTGCTTTTCATAGCTAGCATACTTGCATTGCATATATGCATTGCATATATTTGCTAATGCTGAACATTAGATAGACAAATTAGCCTTTTGAATATTGAGAGAAGGAACCTCAAGTTCAGTCTTCATATATTGGTAAGACGTTGATCAGTCCCTCTCAGTATCAACAACCCCCAATTGAACATGCAGTACATCAGTGAAGTGTACCACTTCATGTGTCTATGTACAGTAAGTATGTGTGTTTTGTGCAGTGTTTTGAATGGTGATGCAGTTTGCTTCCATTCCACTCTATCCCTTGCAGGGTTGCAGGATTGTGCTGGCTACAGTATGATAAGTAAAACCAGCGTTGACGTTAATCTGTCTCACTCCCACTAGGAACGACAGATAAGGGGGAGAGAGAGGCTAAGGGAGGGTGAGACAGTGGAGGGAGTCAAAGAGAAAAAGTTACATTGTAATTATTTGGATTTAGATGGAGCCTTAACATAATTTAATTTTACCTTGAGTAAAAACAAACACGTTTTTTTTTAATGCATTTTAAGAATATGGTTTGGCATTTTGGCTTCGTTGGACAATTCAGCGTTCAGTAAAGGAGAAGAGAAAGATAGACAGAGGGGGATGACGTGCAACGAAGGTCCCCGGTCGGATACAAATCAGGGAAATTGCAATTACATGGTATACTTCTTAGACCTTTGGGCCACTAGAGTGCCTGTTTTGTAAACATTCGAAAGCATTCCGTGCAGCACGGAAGTATATGAACATAGCCTAAAACATTAGAAACACACATATGTAATAAGCACTCACCCTTTGACATTGTGTCTTGACATTAGGGACAAAAAAAAGTCTGAAAAAGTGAATGCAGTTAAGTCTCCAGGTCAACAATCTTCTGTCAATCTACAGGTGACAGCCAAAATAAAGAAAACTAATTTTGCTTCAGGCACCTAGGAGGAGGACATGATTTGGCCAAAATGCTTTTTTTGTTTGTGGTCATTCAGGGTTCGACATAAGAAATGGCCCAGGGCCAGTAAAACAGTATGCCGGGCAAGATGATTGGCCAGTCGCTGGCCAGTTCAGGCCAGTGATATTGTTTGTCACAAGTCAGTTCTTAGTGCTTGATGCTAACGCTGGGTGCAATACGTTGTTGTAACGTAGATTAGAAATGGAGTTTGCACAGAAAAGAGTCCACACATGCTGTGGACCTTCAGTAGTGGCTGCAGCAACTCAAACTCAGCCAGACCGGAGATGCTGTCTGCTCTCCTCCTTCGCCGGGAGCTAGCTAGTAATATTAGCATATGTTGCGGTCCCTAAGGAGCTCCGGTCTGGCTGTGGTCGAGGTGCTGCAGCCAACTCTAACCCATTTGCAGCTGCCACAACTGCTGTTTGCTCCCGGCAAAGTGGTCTCCTAGAGGCTGGAAGTGAGGCGGAGAGACGGCGGGGTGCGCTAATAATTACAAGCTAACGTTAGCTAATTGCAAAGTCAGCTTCCGCAGTGAAGCGTTCAAACGCTGTCAGGATATCTACAATCATTTCAAAGTTTTTCCCCTTCTTTTTTCCGGGCCAGTAAAACCCTGATCTACTGGCCCGGGGGGCCAGTGGGGAAAAAAAGTTATGTTGGACACTGGGTCATTGACTTTGAGATAACGCTTTTATCCACTACCTACTAATCTGTCACATTGTTTTAAATGGTAATACTTACAGTAGTTCAAACTAAGAATTCAGCATGCCAGTTGACATTGTGTTCCTTATAAACGTATGTTTTTACGTCCCTCTCCTGCTGTCATAGTTTTGCTAAAATCTTTTCTAAATCTTATCAGGTTAACGTTGAGTTTGAATTTAAAGGCCTGAGTCAAACACTGTATCAACAGTGTGGGTGATAGCATATGGCTATTTGTGATGTTTTTGTGGGCATGTGTGTTTCCCTATAAATAGCGCTGATGGTAACATAAGCAGGGGCCCAGGCTCAGTGGTTTTTCCTATTGATTAGCTGGCTGGCTAATGCACAATCATCCCCACCACTTGTTCACACACACACACACAAACTACTGCACTGCACTAATGAGAGTTGGTTAAGACCCCCTAGGAACAACCAACCGCCACTTTACCCCATAGAGAGAAAGGGTGTGAGAGAGAGAGATGGAGAGAAAGTGAAAAAAAGGTTTAAAAAAAACGAGAGGTAGAATAAATCAGCTATAGAGAGCATGAGGACAAAAACAAGGAGATAGAAAGCTGGAAGGGACAGAGCATGATCATATAAGTAATACCAAACAGAGGAATTAAATAAATCCAGTCCTGCCTTAATGTTTGGTTAAGAAGCCCCTGAGTGGTGTCGTCTTGCTATCAATGTGTGTATCCCTGTGTCTGGATGTATGTGTGTGCTAGAATTACCCAGAATGCTTAAGCGATTGACTGGCTGGCTAATGGCGGTCTCTGTTTTCCTCTGATGGTCATTGACTAGGCCTCCTCATCAATACAGCTATTCTAGTGTGTGTGTGTGTGTGTGTGTGTGTGTGTGTGTGTGTGTGTGTGTGTGTGTGTGTGTGTGTGTGTGTGTGTGTGTGTGTGGGGTTGTGGTCGTGTCTTTTTTTATGAAAGAAATTACCTCTACTTGGGAACTTCAGAGTTCCTTACAACAACCTCTTTCGTCATTTCTTAAGATATCTTTTCTTAACAGACATTTTCTTTACCTCTTATGTATCATATCAAGATGTCATCTTATGCAGACAAAGTGGTATGTTTACATTTGGACTGCAATATGATTTTACTGTGATATTCACATTAACACACTGTTGTGTGAGACATTTTGCTGTTCAATTATTACATAATTGCAGACACACTTTCTGTATATGTAGAAATAAAAGGGCTTCTTGGTTAGCAGAGGTGGTAAGCGCTGCTGATTAATTACTGCAAACATATAACCGCAATGCAAACATACGATGTGTTTGATTAATCACATCTATCTGTCATTATCATTGTATTGACTAAATTACAGTTTAAACCATCGCCTTACTCATTAAATATGTGGCCTTTGCTGAGTGATGCGCCACAGCTTGTCTTGTATAGAAGTAAGATATGCTTAATATTACAGTTAATTTTATAAAAATGTAATTGTAATGCATTGCATTACAATTACATTTTTATAAAATGAACTGTAATATTTAAACCCAATTCTTAAATAATGTTCAATTAGAGGGTATTGTTGGAAAAGAGGTGGAGGTTGACAAATACTGTCCACTTCATCTCCTCCAATGCCTTCTCTATATGCATACCTCTACAGTTCTTTTCAGTTCATTCCTCGCTCCGCATCATCATGGCACTGTTTTGTTCCTCTCCTCTCCTCAGATCCCCTACCTGTCTCTTTACCTCTCCTCCCACCTTTCTCCCCTCAGTTTGGAAAGGATTTGGTCTCACAGACACTCAGCAAGACTATCACCACTCCACCCAGGAGACCACTCATCTTCTCAAACTCTCCCCCTTCAACTCTCCCCCATTCACCACCTACCCCCCTCCCTCCTTCTCTCCATCCATCTACCCATCTATCCATTCATCGATTGCCACTATTCCTGGACTCCTGTTATCCCACTCCTGGTCCAGCTCGGGTTTCCCTTCTCTTCCCACCAGATTTAGTGGAATGTACATCTGTGTGTGTGTGTGTGTGTGTGTGTGTGTGTGTGTGTGTGTGTGTGTGTGTGTGTGTGCGCATGCGCGTGCATGCGTGCGTGTGTGTGTGTGCACACTAACCTCTGTATTTCTCCCTATTTTCCCTTTTTGAGTGTCACATTTGATTAATTATCAAATCTGCTCCAGCATGATAATCACAAAAATATACATTCATTTTATTTCACTGTTAATGGGAGAACAAGACAGGAATTTACTCAAATCAATACATGATCACTTTTTATCTACTCAAAATACATGATTGCAGCACTTGAAAAAAAATCACACACACACACACACACACACACACACACACAGATGTACTTTCCACTAAATGTGACTAAATTCCATGCTCATTAGTTGCAACAGGGCTCTTGCTGCGTAGTCACCTCTAAATGGCCAAAGTGGCCCAAGTATTGATAATCTATAACAAATGGTCAATTCTATGAGAAAAGCTGACTTAATCAATAGCCTGATTACTCTGGTAAGAGGTGAGCTCTTTCCTCATTCATTCATTCATCCATTCATTCACTAGCTTAATCATTCTTTTCATTATTATAGTTTTTTTAATGGATACCTTTTTAAAGTATTTTTTGTCATTTTTATGTCTTCAAGACGAGGGTCCTCTAACTTGAACCAGGGACGTTGGGGTCAGCAGTCAGCACCATCTGTGCAGCAGTACACAACATTTCTAATGATTTAGTAGATTTGAAATCCACAATAAAAGTAAAAAAAAAAATATTGACCTAAAACTTATTACTATTATTATTAAATTACCTGAAACTATCAAGTGGTAATGCTGATAATTCTGAGCAGACAGACCCACACACTCATATGGAAGCATACATTATGTAGTCTATTTGCACAGACAGAGACACATCTATCTATACATATGGTTCTCCTGCTTCTCTCACTCGCTCTCATTCTCTTCATATTTAGGATATAAATGAGGAGTTGCCTTCAATTGTCAGGCTTCTGAAGATAATGCATAAATCAGTACGCACACTACACAATGAAAGTCTGTTTAAGTGGCCCAAGATCTCCTTTCCTCTCCTCTCCTCTCCTCTCCTCTCCTCTCCTCTCCATGGGCTCCTCTTCCTCTCTTGGAGTGAACAGAAAGCTGTCTGGCAGAGGAGAGGTGGATATTGCCTCTGTGTGTGTGGACACTAACTGTCATTGCAGGGTTTGATGTCACTGGGTCTAATTGTCTTTCATGTGAACACAAGAGAGAGGTGTTTGGCAAGCACAGGGTAAAGAGAGAGAGAGAGAGAGAGAGAGAGAGAGAGAGAGAGAGAGAACACAGAGGAAGAAGAGGGTTGAGAGGGGACAGTAAAGTGAGGATGAGTGGAAAAAGAGGACGCTTTTAAAGAAAAAACATGTGTGAGACAGAGAAAAGAATGAGTTGTCAGAGCTGTCAAGGCAATGTTCCTTTCCTTCATTATTCTTTTTAAATTAGGAAGCGACATGCTGTGAGGGACTTTTTCATCTCATTCCTCTTTCCTGCCTGTCATCCCATATGGGGGTAATGGATTTGGTGCAGTAGTGTTGAGTTGTTTTTTTTTTCAAAATTCATATTACAGTGGACTTACTACTTGCACCACCAGTCTGACCTTAGTCTCGCTTTGCCAGACCCTCCTCCAAAGAACGCTAAAGGAGGGTCTGGCTAGTCCACATAGCATTCAGGAATGGGAGGAAAGCGTGCTCTGGTTTAATGGCATTTCTTTAAACCAGTCAGAATCGTCATGGGTAGTGCTAAACTCCGCACAGTAAAAATAGTCGTGCGGGAGAAAACTCAGATAGTCTAGTCTAATTGGACAGATAGTCTAGCTAGCTGTCTCAGTTTACCCTACAGACATCTAAGGAGCAGTCAAAAATAGTCGGTTACACTTTACTTGAAGGTATCTACATAAGAGTGACATGACACTGTCATGAACGTGTCATAAACATTATAAACAAGTCATAAACGTTTATGACATAACTAGAGATGCACCGATTACAATTTTTAGGCAGATTCCAGTTTGACCAGCCGATACCGACTTTAGCCGATTCCGATTTCATTTTTTTCTATCCACTTTACAGCACACACAAATATTAATTTTCTATCTTTTCTTTAATAGAAAATTTACTATTTTTCATAGAACATAGAACATTTTTTGAATAGAAAATCGATCACTATAAAATAGAACTATATAAATTACTACTGGTGGGGGAAATTCACACACATCTAAAGTGCAGTGTTATGGAAGAACCATTTCCTTCTTTTCACATCCAATATCCAACTAAAAACGTGATATATTTAGCAAACTAAACTTCTGTATGTATGAAAACAGGGAAAACAGGTAAGGGCAAGAACATAATATATAAATAACAAATAAAAATAAAATAAATATAGCCTTGCAGTATAAAGATATTTCTCAAAACACACACAGGCCTGTTTGAACGTCAACAGTAACGTTACCTGAAAACAGTGTCTAGTTCCTTTTTTAGCAAGTTTGTTTTATTTGTCATTGTGCATAAATAGGAACAATACCGTTGCTGTCAACATCTTATCTGCTGCTAACATTAGCTACTGGCGGTAGGTTTTTAATGTTGGTGTTGAGCGCTATGCATCCCCACTAACCTGGAAAGCGTTTTTACACAGCGGCCTGTGGGGCGTCAGAGGCAGAGGGACCGTAGCGTTCGCTAACGTTAGCTTCTTGTCTCATCTGGGGTCTGATAAACAGTAAATTCATCAAAGTCAGTGTGCCCAACGCTATTTTCCGATAAACTGTAGCGGTCATATTTCACGGGACCCGCGTGAGTGCGGTTTTCATGTTCCAGTTGTTCAGCCTCAGAGAGGAGAGAGTGAGAGCGGCTGACTGTTTGCCTGAGATCAGTAGAGCAGACGGCTCTGCAGAACCATGTATAATTACGACTTTATGACATTTCATAAACAGCTGATTGAGCGGCAGTGCGCCGCTGCTACATGCATATAGCGGAAACCCTGCATGTGCACGTGTGGTGCTGATGTTGGGCGATGTAAATCATGCGCATCCCGAGTGAATTTGACCGGCATAAAATCGGCATATGTCAGACTGACCGGCAGGTCGCCGGTCATGGCCGATGACGTGATGACGTCAATCGGTGCATCTCTAGACATAACGCTTCTTTTAGTAAGTGTCATTCGGTTGTTTCGGACAAGTTATGGTTAAGGTTAGAGTTAGGATTAGGGTTCATGTGTCATAACTGTGTCATGACAGTGTCATGTGTTCATGACAGTGTCATGTCACTCTTATGTAGATACCTTCAAGTGTTACCAAATAGTCCTCATTAATCCACTGAATTTAAAATTCCAACACAAAGAAGGTGGAAGGAAACGGAAAATATATGCATCCGGTGGAATTTCCTGCGGCCCCGGAGCAATCCCGGAAGTGTAACATCAAGGATATAGACTAGTCTGACCTTAACTCTCATCCTAACTTGTACATGTTTCTTAATAACACACCTGAAATAACACACATCCCAAGTGAGAACCAGCTACGATACACTAGCTTTGGAGGATTTCCTTCTTTATTTAAGATGAAAAAATCATCTGGCCTAGACACAGCAGTTTGAGCTCTAATACACTTTGTGGTTTTTTCCCTGTGTGTTTCTTTTACTGCCTGCCTGGCTCTTTAACGCGTGCCGCAACTCACCTCACTGTGTGTGTTTTGTTTAAAAAGCCTGGTAAATGATGCAAGGCTGAGAACTTAGAGAGAGGCTGCCGCATGTGATTAGTGCACACAGAATGTGTGTTGCATTTCTCTCTGAGACACTTTTAACTGGGCCTCTTAAATGACCATGGAGAAAGAGAGACAGAGCGAGAAAAAGCAATTCCCCTATTGCTCTCATTTTACGTGTGTGCGTCTCTGACTGGATGTGTGTTTTGTGTGCAAACTAACTCACTGTAGCAATTAAAGTAGGTGACAGCTGTATAAAACACCTATAATTTAGCTGCTTTTGGAGAACCAAAAAAACATGCAAGCGTGCAAGGACACAAAGCACCCTTTAAAGGTGATCATAGAGTTGAAGTTGAATTCAGATATTTGTTTTTTTTTTTTTTTATAAAAATGTGAGACAGTTAGACAGCTTCAGCACTGTTGGTGCTAGAACAATAGTACCCTCTTGTTTTATGCCATAGAGCAATCCAGTGAACCTTGTGGGGAATTCAACTCAGTGGCATGTAACGTAAAGATAATTATGATAATTAGTCATTGATGCAATGCACGTTTGAAGATTGTCTTTTCTATAATAAATCAGAAAGAGGGAACTCTGAAGATGATTGGGATTTATCTTAAGCCCTTTACATCACAAATACGTTTTTTTTTTTTAAATCAAATATTATTTAGGGAATCGTTAAAGAAAGCATAGGTGGTTCAGAAGGAAATGTGTTGTGATTAATGTCATGAGTTATATTTCGTCCCATTCAACCCATGTGGTGAATATAGGACAAAGGCTACATCACTAAGCCACAGAGATGTAAAAACTAAGAAAACGGGCATTAATGTTCTAAATATTCAGTGTCATTGGACCAAGTCCTCTGTGTCTGTATTAGTGTCCATGTCTTTGCTCGAGCAGTAGATTGAATGCACTTCCACATACCTCTATGGAAATGAAGTGACACACACACATATACAGGGTGGGACAATCAGGTCATTCCAAGGTAAAAGGACTTAGATATTGTGAAATATTCATACTTTAGAGGTACCGTGTGTGTGTGTGTGTGTGTGTGTGTGTGTGTGTGTGTGTGTGTGTGTGTGTGTGTGTGTGTGTGTGTGTGTGTGTGTGTGTGTGTGTGTGTGTGTGCGCGCGCGCGCGCGCGCGCGCGCGCGCGTGTGTGTGCGTGTGTGTGTTTCAAGCTCATGACTGCTACAAGCAGTTCTTTTTAATTGAGGTCCTGACGCCTCAAGCAAAATGCTTAGGAGAAAGATAAAACCTGCACAGTGGTGGGTAAACACACACAGACCAACACAACAATGTTGACCTTAAAAAAACTAAATAAATAAAAGTTTGTTATCAGGCAGTCAGTACTGATACAGTATGATGCAGGTTTCTTTCTGCCCACTGCCAGTGAATACATACATTGTTAATATGTTAGTTATTAATTGCATTTCACATTTCTTACCAGGTTGAGGATAATCTGGTTTCAGAGTTTGTGTGTGGCAAAACCTGCTATAGACTTACTTCCACGGACTCAAAATGCACCCAAGAAAGAGTTTCATTTGTATTGAAAAAAATTCTGGATTTCATTAGTAGAGTTTTCCCTCCTCCAAAGTGAAGTGTCACAAGCTTGTCTAGCATAAAAATTGATACAATGTTTTAACGGCGTTGATCAGGTCATTTACACTTCAGTAACTTTTTTACTACATGCATAGCTTTAAGGGTTTACATAAAGCTTACTTTGCAGCATATAGTCTTAAAGCACTTATTCTCAAGCTAAACCCAGCCGAAAGAGAAGCAGTGCTTGTTTTACCGAATTTGGCATGGCAATATATGACACCTACTTGACATTTCTGTTGGATCTCTGCTGTAATTGGACAGCTTACCTCACTGTATTATGAAATGTCACTTGATTAACTGAATCAACTACAGGCCACAGTGACTCGAGACTCTGGAGGGGTGAATGGTTTAGGTGCTGCCAGTGTTGTTGCATTTGTCTACAAATCTCAACAGAGGTCATAGATAACAGATTACATAAAAAAAACACTGAGTATATTATCAGCTATGATGTAAATGATCAGTACCTCATTGGTCTAACACTTATCCTACGTGTGTGTGTGTGTGTGTGTGTGTGTGTGTGTGTGTGTGTGTGTGTGTGTGTGTGTGTGTGTGTGTGTGTGTGTGTGTGTGTGTTTGACATACAGTAGAAAAACCCACCTCACTAAAAGCACAGGGCCTGGTGGTATTTCTCTATATCAGAATTTTAGATATTAAATGTTTGATTAAAGATATTATAACACACATTTTTACCTCAAACACATGCCCCCAACTCTCGTGTGTGTGAGATCTGTGGATAATGGCTGCTAGAAGCCTTTTAAAAAAAGTCTATTTTTCTCTTCTAAATATTGGCCTTCACTAAATGGTTTATTGAAGATAAAGTTTCTGCCAATTTAACACTTTGACTGGTTGCACGGATAACAAGTGCATGAGGCCGAAAAGGTGTGGTGTGTTTGTCTTTGTGCATGGTTGTTTGCCTGTTACAATAAGTGTATGTCTGTGCACATATCTGCATTTTTAAAGATCTACAGTATGTGTGTTTTTTTGTATTTCTTTCTGGATATGTGGTGTGTCTGCTCGTCTGTGTGTGTAATTAGTGAGTGCTATTAAAGCAAAAAGTAGATATACTGTGGATAGTGTATCTGTAATTTACAGTGTTTGTGGTTTCCTGTGTTATCTGCCCTTTAACAGCTCTGATAACAGGTTCTCACTACAGCCAGGTTTCTGAACCTTATCAAGATCTCTCTCTCTCCCTTGTTCCCACTCTCTTTCTCTGTCTCTTTCTTAAAAGCTAATGGATTACACAAGGACATCTGTCGAAGGCATGCACATGCACACATTACCATGTGTACTCACTGCATGAAGCTAAATGCCACTGAAATGTATTCTTAGCACTTTGCAGTAGCAGTACCTTAAATAACTACCGTTTTTTGTTTTTTTTTTCAACCCTATTTTCCTATGTTTTTGTTTCTAAGTGACTGATGGGAACAACAATCTTTGACATTGGTCCAGTATGAAGCGAGATGGCTGCAGTCAGCAGCGGCGAAACAAGCTACAATGGAAGTTAATAGGGCAATTGTGCAGCTTGTGTTTACCTTCACAAAAGTGCTCGTTTTGCCATTGACAGGCTCAGATTAATATTCTAAGTGTCTGACGACATCATGGAAAGGATTTCTAAGGAGGTCAACCTTTCTGTTAAAGAGTAAGATCCTTTCTTTAAACATAAAAACATCCGCGAAATTGCATTTGCTAAACCCACCAGAGTCCATGTAAATAAACAGTTATTTTAGCATTGTATAATACACTTCATTCAAAGTCGACAGAAACAAAATAAAACTCTGTCGTCTTTCCACTTTTCCAACCATCACAACTTCAGTTTTGGTTGAAATAAACACATAGTTTACCGATTTACATGTGAAAATATGTTGACTCTATACACGCAAAAAGTATTGTTTTGTTGAATGGAGTCTGGTGGGTTTAGCGCTAGCGACCTCAGAGCTGTTTCTGGTCTCAAAGAGGTTTTAAAAAGGTATATCTCTGTAGGGATCCTTTCCATAATGTTGTCAGACACTTAGAATAATAATCTGAGTCTGTCAGTGGCAAAAACAGCACTTTTAGTCAGTGGTGTAGTCTAATGTATTGTAGCGGATATACTGTGCTGTATACAGTATATATATTGGCCAGAATCTGCCTTTGTATTTTGTATTAAAATATAATGGAAAGTATGTTGTTGCGTGTTATTGGACATTTTTAAGTGGGTATATGGAAATCGTGGAGCTTTCTTAGTGGGTATACTGCGTATACCTGCGTATCACGTAGACTACACAAGTGCTTTTAGTGGACCAAACTGACGCTGAATCACAATCAGAATTGGCAGGTTGAATTTCTTCAGCTGCCACAGGAAGTACATCCTCTGTTGTGCTTTCTTGATGAAGGAGCTGATGTTCAGCTCCCACTTGAGATCCTGGGAGATGGTAGTTCCCAGGAAGCGGAAAGACTCCACAGTGTCAATTGTGGAGTCACAGAGGGTGATGGGGGCAGGTGGGGCTGGGTTCTTCCTGAAGTCCACAACCATCTCTACTGTCTTCAGAGCGTTGAGCTCTAGATTGTTTTGATTGCGCCAGTTCACCAGGTGGTCAGCCTCCCACCTGTAGGCGGACTCGTCTCCATCAGAGATGAGTCCGATGAGGGAGGTGTCGTCTGCGAACTTCAGAAGCTTGACTGACTGGTGACCGGAGGTGCAGCTGTTAGTGTACAGGGAGAAGAGCAGAGGAGAAAGAACGCAGCCCTGGGGGCATGCGCGGAGTTTGCGGGGGGAGCCCTAAAAATTAATTATATTACATCTGGCATGACCAGATATTTTCTAAATATTTTAAATAACACAAAACAACTAAATGGTGGTAGGTAATACATCTGATATTCATATACTGCTTTAGTAAAAAAAAGACTGACAGGCTAACGTAAGTCCAGCGATTCTCAGCTAGCATGTAATAACGTAGTTATCTGTCGGACGCGTTACACGAAAATATGGACATAAGGAGATTTTGAAGATGTCAAGCTCCAAACGACACAAATAGTCAGCCATCGGGATCTAACAAGGATACAACACAAACAACAATAACCGATGATGACGATAGGCAAACAGACTGTGACAGACACAGACACCCTGTGAACTTGGAGGGAACTTTGAGCAGCTCTGGATCAGCAGCAACCGCAAGCAGTTCTGACGTTCACCCTGCAGATGCACTAGCCACACTAGGTAACACAGATGATCTTGGAGAAAAACACGGCTGTCCTAAGCAACCTGCTCTGCCCCAATTCCCCTCAAAATGTTTTGGAAGTACAAAGCAATCGTTTTCCACTTACTTCTACAAGAATTACCCTTGGCTTGAGTATTCCGTTAGAAAGTTTTATCAGGCTCACAGATGTATGGACCCACAAATGCACGACTCAGGTACGTAGGAATGCCAAAAGTTTATTTAAAAAGACAGAATAAACTTACTGGCAACAGTGTCCAAAAACGACAGGCAAAAGGGAGAATCCAAAATACAGTCAGTGGTCAAAATCCAAGGGAAACAATCAGGTATATAATTCAGGACACAAGGAAAAACGCTCGAAGGCTGTACACGGGGGAAGCAGACAATCTCGCACTGGGGTAAGAGGAAGACTGAACTTAAATACACCAAACAGAGAAGACAATGAGACACAGGTGCAAAACATTAGGGCGGGGACAGGTAATCACTAACGGTGGGAAAAGGAAACAACAGGAAGTAAAACAAAGACAACACAAGGAAAACAGGGAATTAAAAAATAAAACAGGAAATGTGAAAACAACCCGAAAAAATAAGAATCTACAACAAAACAATAACTTGACATAGGAGCGGAACGTGACAGTACCCCCCCCTCAAAGGCCGACACCAGACGGCCCAGGAATCTCCGGATGCAACCGGAAAAAGTCATGAATGAGATCAGGGTCCAGTATGTTACTGGCTGACACCCAAGACCTCTCCTCAGGGCCATACCCCTCCCAGTCCACGAGAAACTGACGACCCCTGCCACGTTTCCTGACAGCCAGAAGCCTCTTGACGGTGTAAACAGGGCCACCATCAATCATGCGCGGAGGAGGGGGAGCGGGGGTCGCAGGCACCAGTGGACTTTCCAGAACCGGCTTCACACGACTAACGTGGAACGTGGGATGCACTCTCATGGATCTTGGAAGCTTCAATCTCAAAGCAACAGGATTAATAATTTTCTTGACAGGGAATGGACCAACAAAACGGGGTGCCAACTTACGGCTCGCCACCCGAAGAGGAAGGTTCCGGGTACTCAGCCAAACGCTCTGGCCCTCCGCGTAGACAGGAGCTCTGGATCGACGACGATCAGCAGACTTCTTGTACATAGATGACTTATGGAGCAGAACCTGTCGCGCCCTGGTCCACGTCCTCCGACAGCGGCGAACCAAGGCCTGGGCAGATGGAACTCCAACCTCACGTTCCAGATCAGCAAAAAGTGGAGGCTGGTATCCATAGACACACTCTGTAGGCAAACTGCAGGGGGTCCAGGAGGGGGTCGGTGATGTCTTTGAGGTGTGAAAGTACAAGGCGCTCAAAGGACTTCATAACCACAGAGGTCAGGGCGACGGGTGTGAACATTTGCCCCATAGGGTTACATAGCAGCCTGGTCTGTGGCTGCCGGTTACAGCATTCACGCTTAATACTGGACCAATTTCAAAGATTGTTGTTCCTATCAATCACTTACACACAAAAACATAGGAAAATAGGGTCCAGGTTGAAAAAAAACGGTAGTTCCCCTTTAAATTCACCATACCGACCTAGCATATCCTGCACTGACCTAAGGAGGAGATCATAAAAGGCCAAAAGGGGTACCGCTGCTTCTCTTGATTCTTAAATACTTCATCCTTCCTCCATCCCTTTCTTTCCTTTTTTTTTCTTTGTTCCTGTCCATCTGACCCTTCTACTTTATTTACCATTCTCAGTCACCTGAAGTACATAATTTTCCCCTTTGCTCCATCTTTGCTGATTTCTCTTTATTTTAACTTGTTCCAGCTTTTGTGTGACCAATTTCCCACTTTCCCTTCATCATTCCTCCCATACTTCTAGTACACTAGTATTTGGAAGTGCAGCAATAGTTTGTGGTGCTAATTAAGAGGTATTGTAGTGCTCTGGTCTCAGCAACACAACGAGAGCCCCGAGGATGGAGAGAGAGAGAGGTGTTCCCCTCCCTCCCTACTTTCCACCCACCTTCTAATCCCTTAAAAGCACTTACGAGATTGGCGCTGTCCGCCTGCCTCTGCCTGCCCGTCTACCCATTGGGTGCCACAGCAGCTGATTGGAGGAATCGAGGCTCCTAATTGGATCATGAGGGTGTGATGCAGGCGACAGCAGCCACATTATGGGAAGCTGACTTTGTGCAGCGTAACCCTGCCAGGATGACCCCTTCACTGTGTGTGTGTGTGTGTGTGTGTGTGTGTGTGTGTGTCTGTGTGTGTGTGTGTGTGTGTGTGTGTGACCTCAATGTGACTAAGAGCCTCGGCTCATCAAGGCGGGCTGGCTGAGGCTGCAGGAGAGGATGGATTGATGAAGAGCGGATAGGAAAGTAGAAGAGAGGAGACAATTGAGTAAAAATAAAAGGAGAAAAGAGAGGGATAGCTAAAAAGAGATGGTGGAGAGAAGATGGAGATATTAGCACAGTATTAAGGGCACTATGCTTCAGTTTTCCTTTTTTACACATTTTTCCTTCCTTTCTGACAGTAGGGGGTAAGGTAGGATTGATGACATGATGCAGTGAATTAATCCCCCTGAACTTTGTGCCTGTGTGTGTGTGTGTTGGTGTCTTTCACTTTGGTGCAAAGTGACTGTGCTGTCCGTTACGGTGTAAATTGATAGCGTCACTGCTCTTTGCCGCATTACGGGGAGCGTGGAGCTGTACATTCAGTTTCCTAACTGCATTTTATATCACACCATCATGCACACCTGATCCCACAGACCTGAACGATACACCAGCAAGGACTATTTCTAAGCATTTTAACTTGAAACCTTGCCTTTTAATGCTTTATGTTGCATTTGTTCTTTTTTAAAGTATTGTTTAAGTAGTTAATGTTAATATTTCTTGACTAACTATTTTTAGC
The DNA here is from genome assembly GCF_008315115.2 of Sander lucioperca. NCBI lineage: Eukaryota > Metazoa > Chordata > Actinopteri > Perciformes > Percidae > Sander > Sander lucioperca. Next base: position 15,806,964 of record NC_050175.1, read on the forward strand.
AGGTTTTGGGTAGCTTTATTTTAAGTTTAAAACTGAAATTTGAGGTCAGGTTTACTTTTTAAAGCCAACCACACTGTAAAGTGACATGCCACCTATATCCTGTAAGCGCTTTAATTCTTATGATTCACTATAAAGTTTTTACAGTTACAGCTTGGCCCATTCTCTTTTTTTTTTTTTTTTTTTTTTTTCACATTTCAAAGTAAAGTAATTGTTATCAGTGAGAAAACCAACCATTTAAAGTCCCATAACATGTTCTTTTTTTATATACATGTGGTGTGGAAATGGACAATCCCATCTTGTTATCATTGTATTGTGTCTTGATTCAGCCTTCTTTGAACCTAGCCTCTTCTTTTGGATTTGATTTGCTGCAAAGGCATACAGCTTGCAAACTATTTTTAGTTAGTTATTAGTAAACCCTGAAATAGATTTACCTACTGTTGACAAAATCCTGTTGCGTGTCTCTCTTCTGTCAGTATGGTAGTTTTGACTTAATAACCAGCTCACAGGATTTCCCAGTGAATGTGTGTGTGTGTGTGTGTGTGTGTGTGTGTGTGTGTGTGTGTGTGTGTGTGTGTGTGTGTGTGTGTGTGTGTGTGTGTGTATGTGTGTGTGTGTGCGTGTGCGTGTGTGTGTGTGCGTGTGCGTGTGCATGTGCGTGCGTGCTGTATGGATGTGGGTGTTCAAGTGAGTGTGGATTTGTGAGTGTGTCTGACCATATTGGGAATATGTGCATTCATGTGCAATCAGCAAGTTGTGTGTGTGTGTGTGTGTGTGTGTGTGTGTGTGTGTGTGTGTGTGCGCTTGGTGTGCTTGGTGTGTCAGTGAAGTACAGCAGGGGCGTCTGATCCCTCCACCTTTTAAGAACATCAGAGGGTGTGAAAAGCACTGATTGCCCTAACTGCTCTCATTGGGACTCAAACCCCCGGCTTAGTTGTGCTTGAGCGAGTTTGGAGAGACAAGAGAGGGAGAGGGAGAGGTGTGTGTGAAGGAGAGAGGGAATATGGGGAACAGGGGAGAGACAGGGGGGACAGGAGAGAGGGTGGGAGTGAATTAGTTTGGAAGTGATGAAGGAGAAGAGAGGAAGTCAGGGTTAGCTCGGGTAAGAGTGAGTACACAAGCAAATTTGAAGTGAGAGGGACATGGTGAGAAAACACGAGATTGGAGGAGAGGGAGAAGGCTAGAAGATGATGGGTAGAGGAAAGAAAAGAGGGAAATAGTGAGGGAGCTAGTTAGGGAAGTCATTAGCAGGGCATTTTTGGAGAGACAGAAGACAGACAGGAGTCAAGATTGGATTGTTTGTTACCTCTTCTTTAAATCTTGAAATGTTGTGTTCAAGCTGCTTAATAACATCACTCAAGTTTAAACTTACCAAACACATCAATCAGGTGCTGACCTATTAACAGAAAGCACAACCCTTCCGACAAAGATTAAGTAAGCAGAATGCCAGACAAGACAGCTGTACAATAATTCTACCTGCGTCATTTTACCTGACATTCAAAGGTGTAGAGGGGCGACCCTTTCAAATGTCTATTTGATGACCAAGCTCAAGTCTCGGCTTGGAAAGCCTGTTAAAGTGTCTGGGGAAGGCAGTGATTCACTGCAAGTTCCGGGATTGTTTCTTTGTGCTTGAACTTGTGCTCTGTTGCCCCTGTTATACTGTATCACTTTACTGAGGGTGAATACATGAGTTTGGAGCCATATTTTGTGATCCACAACCCTTCCACAATTAAATAAGATATTTTTAAATTGAAAATTTAAATTGGAAAATGCTTTAATTGTGCTGTGGGATTGGAGGGACCTGACAATCACACATTTACAAATGAGAGAAGGAACATGTATTATATATGTTTCTTTTATGCTCTTGTATGACGGAGAGTCAAGTTCTTCCCTAGATGTTGTAGTAGATAAGTTGATAAAATAGTTTTTATAGTCATATATCTTTTGCAGGTTATGTAAACATTTGTTTTCTCACTTTCCCCTTTCCTTCCCATTGAAGAAGTTAAAACCTCTTTGTTTGTGTATTACACACTAGTGTATAAAAGTGTGTGTGCGTGCGTGTGTGTGCGCTCAATGTCATTTAGGGTTTAAACGCAGTGTTGACTGTGTAGAGCAGAGTAAAGCACAAGACCTTCTGACTGATATCCACTGACATTCAACACATTAAGCCCTACACACTATCTACACGGGGTGAAAGTGCTGTTTAGTCTCTGCCAGCTGCATAAAGATACAAGCCTTTACCCTAACCTAGAATTCATTTTTCCGTGACCTTCACAAAAAAAGCATGCAGTGGATGAAATGTGAGAAATACAAAATATATAACAATGCATAGGAAAAATAAACATACACAGACGCATGTTGTCCTTTATTATTGTAATGAGGATTCATGATACAGTACATTTGGTAACCAACAAAATGGCATTTGTCATTTAATTTGTTGTTCTCATTTATGATGACCTCAATATAACTTTAATTTGAGGGCAATAAAGGAAATTCAGAAAAATATGCAGGGTGTACAAGAGTTTATGGAAGGGTAGATGAGGTCAAGATGGAAAAAAAGGAAGCAAAGGTGACAAAACAAGAAGGTGGTAAGGATGAACAACTGACAAATTGGGGAGGACTTTTATTTTTATTTTGTAATTTAAGGTTTATATATTTATGAAGGTCCATTATTTATGTCAAACTCGTACTGGCAGTGCCTGTCTCACAAAACCCAGAATACCTTTTTAGGATGACCGTTAATTAAAGGTAGATTTAAAAACTCACAAAGAAATACAAAAATGTAAAAGCACAAGTTGAAAACAGAAAAGAAAGGAACAATGGATGGAAGAGACTAAGGAGTCTAGCTCGGTCTCTCTCTCTCTCTCTCTCTCTCTCTCTCTCTCTCTCTCTCTCTCTCTCTCTCTCTATATATATATATATATATATATATATATATATATATATATATATATATCTCACACACACACACACACACACACATGTTAAGACATGTACTTACACAAACCTCATACACACTAAACACACACAGCATGGCCCAGTAGATTTATATGGGGCAATGGGGTCTTAGGGTCAGATATCCAGGGGTAACCAGAGGCCTGACCCCCTGGTTTGTTTGGGAATTCTGGGACACACAGAGACAAACACACACACACACACACACACACACACACACACACACACACACACACACACACATACATACAGTATGTTGGATAGAAACTGTAAATTATGTTGCTTTTAGGAAATGTCTTAATTTCTAAAACCTATATGAAATTAATGTCAGTGATATGTATATGTCAACCTTTAATAAGGAAAGTAAAAAAAAAAATCTAAACAACAACATTTGCGGTTAGATGGCCCCAAGAAAAACACACGCATGCACTCATACATCAGGGTGGGGGTCAGGTTTGGGGTTAGACTGCGAGGGGCTCTAATAGGTTCCCCTGACACATGAGGTGTCAACACTGGAGACAGAGATGTCATCACACACACACATTTGGCAGACACAACACACACATACTCATACACTCACACATGAACACAATTAAAAACACAAACGCACACAGCCACATATTGTGTCCCTGTGTCCAGATATAATTTCAATTGGTAAGATTACGCAAAAACTAAAATGCATTACATTTAAAAAATACACATGCAACCCCACAATTA